>NW_007728510.1:33684-38175 GCF_000696425.1 Galeopterus variegatus
GTGATTCAAAAAGTCTGGAACCCAGTAGGCTCTTCAAAAACTTCTGCTCCTGGGCCAGCCCGGTGGCACACTGCTGTAGTGCACCTCTTGGGAAGCGCGGCGGCGCTCCCGCCGAGGGTTCGGATCCCACATACAGACCGGTTCCCACTCACTGGCTGAGCGAGGCGCAGGAGCAACACCGAGGGTTGCGATCCCATTGCTGGTCCCAGTCCGGTGCGGGGGCGACACTGAGGGTTGCGATCCATTTTGCCGGACACGGAAAAAGACAAAAAAAAAAAGAATCAAAAATCCCTACCCTCAAGGAGTTTATATTCTAGTGGGGTAAAGATGGTCAGTAATGTAAAAGATTAGCAAAGTATACAGAACAATAAAGGTGATAGGAGCTGTGAATGCAAGAAGGTAAAAGAGGACAGGAAATGCTGGGGGGTTGTTGCAATTTTAACAAAAAGCTTCACTGAAATGATATCTCAGCAAAGCTTGAAAAGTTGAGGGAGTAAATCAATGCAGATATCTGGGGGAAGATAATTGATCTCCACAAAAACAGACAGACAGTGGAAATATCCTGAGACAAGTGTGTGCCTGGAGCACTTGAGGAACAGCAAAGAGGGGAGTGTGGTTGAGACAGTGACAGAGGGCAAAGACTCAGAAAATGAGACTGGAAAGGTCATGATGGAAGGGCAGATAGTAGGTGTGTTGCTATTCTACTGAGTTAGGAAAGCCAAGGCAAGCATTTGAGCAGATGATTCATATGGTCTGACTTCCACATCCTAACTTCGATGCTGAGAATAGACATGGGGTAGGAGCAAAGGGTGAGGTCTGAGAGACCATTTGGACGGTAATTGTAAAGATTCAGGTGAAAGATGATGTAGGTTTGGGCCTTGATAATGGCAGAACAGGTGATACATACTTCACGCATTTTGAAAAAGGAGCCTCCAGAATTCCCCAGTTACCTGGATGTGGGTATGAAAAAAAAAAGAGAGAGTTACTGGTGATTCTCTACATTTCTTTATATTGTTTGCCTGGGCAGCCAGAGTTGCCACGATCTCAGATGGGAAGACTGCCAGTGGAGTAATTGTGGAGGGAATATGAGGAGTCCGGTGTGGACATGCAATGTTTGAGGTGTCTGTTCAATGGAGATGCAAGTGGGGGAGTTGGATGCTTGGCTCTGGAATAGAACAGAGAAGTGTGGGTACGAGGTAGAAATGTAGGAGTCACCAGTTTATGAGATATTTAGTCCTGAGACTGGATGAGATCACCAAGCAGTAAGTGTACACAGAGAAGAGTAGAGGATCAAGGACTGAGCCCTGGGTCATTGCAACATTAGAAAATCATAGAGGGGAAAATAGAGAGACCAAGTAGGAGGGAACGCAGGGTAGGAAAGGAAGCAAGAGTTTCCAGGAGGAGGAGGTGAGTGAGTGCGAGAAATGTGAGAAATGTTGCTGATCGGTCGAGTAGACAAGTAAGACTGAGAATTAACAATCGGATCTAGCAATTTCGAGGCCACAGGTGACCTTGACGAGAGCTAATTTGTCCAAGTGTTTGGAGCAAAAGTCTGACTAAAGGGGCTTTAGGAGAGAATGGGAAGAGAGCCGTGGGAGACAGTGAGAAAAGACAAATATTTTGAAAAGTCTTACTGTAAAGAAAGGAGAATGGGAAAGAGGAGTGAAGGAAGAAGGAAATGAGTGGCATATCTGAATGGCGTATCAGGACAGACGGGACGTGGGAGCAGTCCACTCTGGCACAAGCTGAAATGTGGTGCATTATCTGCAGAGAGGTTTAAAACGATAATTTTTAATTCAGTCTGCTTTATATCATTACCATGGGATAGCTGTTCTAAACAATGTTGGCAATAATACACTCCTCCCTTTTGGAGCAGGTTTCTCTCACCACCACCACCCCTTTGACTCACCACTGAAAGGAAGAAAAGAAAGGAAAAAATGATTAATGTAAAACTTATTTGACTTCCACATAAAATCGTCTCTACAATCTGTGGTGGTATAAATGTAAATACCAACTGTTGTTAGTCCCTGCCTGGCAATAGGTGGAATGCCACATTGCACCGTTTCCGAACCTCTGATTTGGGGTCTTGTATCACTCCTTTTTGTCTCATGAGGGCTACACACTTCCCAGATATGACTCTAACAGAGTGGAACAGACCCTCCATAATCCCTTTCCCATATCTTGTTGAAGAAGGCATCAGTGGGCAGGTACCATATCTCATGAGGGCTACACACTTCCCAGATATGACTCTAACAGAGTGGAACAGACCCTCCATAACCCCTTTCCCATATCTTGTTGAAGAAGGCATCAGTGGGCAGGTACCATAAGCAGGTCTTTACATGCCACCATGAGTAAATGAGATGGCCCTCAAGCCTTGCCCTGGATATACCAATCTATCAATCAATTCATGAGTCAACAATTTTTTATGGAATGCCTACCACATAGACAGGTCTGTGCCAGGTGCTGTAGAGAATACAAAAGAAAACCATAATTTTCTTTCGTAAACATATATCTGATTATTTCCCTGTTGCAGTAGATATGGCTAGATGTCCACCAAAACCATCCCTAATAATAGAGTAGTGGCCAGGTCTTGGCTATCTAGCCAGGCTGCAGTTAGATGTGGCCACAAGACCATGTTATTGTCAAAGGAAAGTGAGTAGCAAGTAGTGACATGTGTCACTTGTGTGGTGAGGACTTCAGATAACAGGCACACTTTCCCCACATCCTCTTTCCTCTTCCTCTCGGCTGGAACCCAGAATGCAGCAGTGATGCAGCTTAGAGCATGCAGAAGACAATGCTCGGGGATGAAAGAGGAAAGACTTAGAAGGAGCTGGGATCCCAAATGATCACACAGAACAAGCCAAGCACTTGGATACATAAAAGGAGAACAGAATCAATACCTCCAACCTTTAAGCCACTACTCCCAGGGTCTACTTTTTGATGGAATTCTGCATCTGCCATAACTAATATGCTTACTCACTGCCAAAACCTTCCACAGCTCCTCAGTGCCCAGGAAATAAGGTGAACCTTGCTCAGCCCAGCACACACGACTCTTCACTGTCCAACCCCACCTCGCCTTTCTAGTTGTGTCAGTCTGCACTCCAGGCCACATTTTTTAGTGAAATTCAATGAGTTAATGCTCATGAAGATGGGCACAGCCCTGACACATTAAAAAAAGAAGAAAAAAAAAAACAGTGTTCATTTGGTATTAACCTGAAGGAGAGGTTAAGATCCTACAGTCTTTTTTACAAAGTCTTTGTCTCTTTCGGTAGATGAAAGAAAATACAATTTCAAGATTATGAGTCTTTTCTCCTAAATAAAAGGAAAGAAAAAATAATTCAGAACTGAATACAGTGGGGGACGATGTTGAACACACGAATTTTTTTAATTAATAAAATTTATTTTTTAGAGCAGTTTTAATTTCACAACAAAACTGAATAGAAAGTACAGAGAGTTCCCATATGCCTCCATGCACAACCTACCCCCATCAACATCCCACACCAGTGTGGGACATTGTTCCAATCAATGAACCTCCACTGACTCCGTCATTATCACCCAAAGTCCAGTTTACAATAAGGTTCACAACCGGCTGGAACCCAGAATGCAGCAGTGATGCAGCTTAGAGCATGCAGAAGACAATGCTCGGGGACGAAAGAGGAATGACTTAGAAGGAGCTGGGATCCCAAATGATCACACAGAACAAGCCGAGCACTTGGATACATAAAAGGAGAACAGAATCAATACCTCCAACCTTTAAGCCACTACTCCCAGGGTCTATTTTTTGATGGAATTCTGCATCTGCCATAACTAATGTGCTTACCCATCGCCAAAACCTTCCACAGCTCCTCAGTGCCCAGGAAATAAGGTGAACCTTGCTCAGCCCAGCACACATGACTCTTCACTGTCCAACCCCACCTCGCCTTTCTAGCTGTGTCAGTCTGCACTCAAGGCCACATTTTTTAGTGAAATTCAATGAGTTAATGCTCATGAAGATGGGCACAGCCCTAACACATTAAAAAAAGAAGAAAAAAAAACAGTGTTCATTTGGTATTAACCTGAAGGAGAAGTTAAGATCCTACAGTCTTTTTTACAAAGTCTTTGACTCTTTCGGTAGATGAAAGAAAATTACAATTTCAAGATTATGAGTCTTTTCTCCTAAATAAAAGGAAAGAAAAAATAATTCAGAACTGAATACAGTGGGGGACGATGTTGAACACACGAATTTTTTTAATTAATAAAATTTATTTTTTAGAGCAGTTTTAATTTCACAACAAAACTGAATAGAAAGTACAGAGAGTTCCCATATGCCTCCACGCACAACCTACCCCCATCAACATCCCACACCAGTGTGGGACATTGTTACAATCAATGAACCTCCACTGACTCCGTCATTATCACCCAAAGTCCAGTTTACAATAAGGTTCACAACTGATGCTGTGTGTTTTATGGGTTTTGACAAATACATAATGACATGCATCCACCACTATAGTG
>NW_007728510.1:38188-39721 GCF_000696425.1 Galeopterus variegatus
GATGCTGTGTGTTTTATGGGTTTTGACAAATACATAATGACATGCATCCACCACTATAGTGTCATACAGAGTAGTGTCACTGCCCTAAAAATTCTCTGTGCTTTGCTATTCATCCCTCCCATCACCATCCTCAACCCCTGGTAAGCACTGATCTTTTTACTGCCTCTGTAGTTTTTTTTCTTTTCCAAAATACCATGTAGTTGGAATCATAAAGGATGTTGCCTTTTCAAATTGTCTTTTTCAACTAAGTATTATGCATTTAAGTTACATCCATGTCTTTTCATGATTTGAGCACTAAATAACATTCCACTGTCTGGATGTGCCAAAGTTTATTTATCAGTTCACTACTAAAGGATATTTTGGTTGCTTCCAAGTTTTGGCAATTATGAATAAAGCTGCTGCAAATGTCCATGTGCAGGTTTTCATGTAAACACAAGTTTTCAACTCCTTTGGGTAAATACCAAGGTGCGAGGTTGCTGGATCATATGGTAAGAGTATGTTTGGTTTTGTAAGAAACTGCCAAACTCTCTTCCAAAATGTCTCCACCACTTTGCATTCCTGCTGGTAACAAGAGTTCCTGTTTCTCCAGATCCTCGCCAGCATTTTGTGTTGTCAGTGTTCTGCATTTTTGTCATTCTAGTAGGTATGTAGTGGTATCTCATTGTTGTTTTAATTTACATTTTCCTGATTACACATGATGTGGAGCATTTTTTCATATGCTTATTACCATCTGTATATCTTCTTGAGTGAGATATTCATTCAGGTCTTTTGCCCATTTTTTAATCAGTTTGTTTTGTTATTGTTGGATTTTAAGAGTTCTTTGAATATTTTGGACAACAGTCCATTATCAAATGTGTATTTTGCAAATATTTTCTGTCAGTCTGTAACTTGTCTCTTCATTTCTTGACATTGTCTTTTTTAATTTATTTTTTAATTGTCATGTAATAATTGCATATTCTGGATATTAAACCCTTGTCAGATGAATAGTTTACAAACATTCTCTCCCATTCTGCAGGTTGCCTCTTCACTATGTTGATTGTTTCTTTTGCTGTGCAGAAGCTTTTAGTTTGATGTACTCCCTTTTGTCTGTTTATGCTTCTGTTGCCTGTGTGTAGAAGTCTTTTCCATAAAATATTTGCCCAGACCAATGTCTTGAAAAGTTTCTCCCTGTGTTTTCTTCTAGTACTGTATAGTTACAGGTGTTACCTTTAAGTCTTTAATCCATTGGTATTTTTCTGTATGATGAGATATAGGGGTCTAGTTTCATTCTTTTGCATACGGATAACTAGTTTTCCAAGCACCATTTATTGAAGAGGCTGTCCTTTCCCCAATGTATGTTCTCAGTACCCTGGTCAAAAATCAGTTGGCTGTAGATATGTGGATTTATTTCTGAGTTTTTAATTCTGTTCTGTGGTTTATGTGTCTGTTTTTATGCCAGTACAATTGCTGTTTTGGTTACTATGGCTTCATAGCATATTTTGAAGTCAGGTAGTATGATGCCTTCAGCTTTATTTCTTGGCTCAGGATTGCCTT
>NW_007728510.1:40737-42847 GCF_000696425.1 Galeopterus variegatus
AAGTAGTGGAAGTGGGCATCCTTTTCTCCTTCCTGTTCTTAGAGGAAAAGCTTTCAACTTTCCCCCATTCAATGTGATGTTCACTGTGGGTTTGTCATATACGGCCTTT
Source organism: Galeopterus variegatus (assembly GCF_000696425.1). Taxonomy (NCBI): domain Eukaryota; kingdom Metazoa; phylum Chordata; class Mammalia; order Dermoptera; family Cynocephalidae; genus Galeopterus; species Galeopterus variegatus. The sequence continues at coordinate 40,847 of NW_007728510.1, forward strand.
ATTGTATTGAGGTACATTCCTTCTATACACAGTTTTTTGGGAATTTTCATCATGAAGAGATATTGAATTTTATCAAATATTTATTCTGCATCAGTTAAGATGATCATATGGTTTTTGTCTTTCATTCTGTTAATGTGATGTATCACATCTATTGATTGGCATATGTTGAACCATCCTGGCAACCTGGGATAAATCATACTTAATCAGAGTGTATAGTCTCTTTGATGTGCTGTAGAATTTGGTTTGCTAGTATTTTGCTGATGATTTTGGCATCTATCTTCAATAGAGATAATGATCTGTAGTTTTATTTTTGTTGTTGTGTCCCTGTCAGATTTGGTTATCAGCATAATGCTAGCCTCACAGAAAGAGTTTGGAAGAATTCCTTCCTCTTCAATTTTTCAGAATATTTTTGTGAAGAATTGGTATTAATTCTTCTTTAAAAGTTTGTTAGAATTTGGCATCATTGAAGCCACCCAGTCCGGGCTTTTCTTTATTGGGAGACCTTTCATTACTTCTTTAATCTTGTTACTTGTGATTGGTTTATTCATGTGTTCCATTTTATCTTGGTTCAGTCTTGGTAGGTTATGTGTGTGCAGGAATTTATTGATTTTCTCTAGGTTTTTCGGTTTGTTGGTGTAAAATTGTAATACTCTCTGATGATCCTTTGTTTTTCTGTGGTATCAGTTATAATATCTCCTTTTTCATTTCTGATTTTATTTATTGGGGTTTTCTCTCTTTTTTTCTTAGTTAAACTTGTAATTTTCAATAGATAAGTCTTTTGTCTCCTGTCTAGCTAATCCTTGGTCAAAATTGACATTGTCTTCTGTAGAGGAGAAGTTTTTAATTTTAACAAAGTCCAGCTTATTAATTGTTTCTTTCGTGGATCATGCCAAAGTCATCACCAATATCATCCAGACTTTTTCCTATGTTATCTTTAGTTTTATAGTTTTGCATTTTACATTTAGGTCTATGAACCATTTTGTGTTAATTTTTGTGAAGGATGTATAATCTATGTCTAGATCCAATTTTTCTTTTCAGGTAGATATCCACTTGTTCTAGCACAATTTGTTGAAAATACTATCACTGCTCTATGGTATTGCCACTGCTCACCACATGTATGTGGATCTGTTTCTGGTATGTCTATTCTGTTTCATTGATCTATTTGTCTATCTTTCCACCAAGACCATGCTGGCTTCATAGTTTTAGATTTGTGGATCTTTTGCCTCTCCAAATAAAATTAGAATTACTTTGTCAATATCCACAAAATAACATTCTAGGATTTTTATTGGAATTGCACTGAATCTATAGATCAGGTTGGGAAGAACTGACATATTGACAATATTGAGTCTTCCTATCTATGAACATTAAATATCTATCTCTATTTCTTTAGTACTTCTTTGATATCCTTTATCAGGGTTTTGTAGTTTTTATTATACAGATCTTGTACATAAGAGTATTTTGTTAAATTTACACCTAAGTATTTCATTTTGGGAGATGCATATGTAAATGATATTGTGTTGTTAATTTTAAATTTCAGTTCATTTGTGTTATATAGAAAAAAAACCTAACTTTTATAAATTAACTTTGTATCCTGAAAGCTTGATATAATCACTTATTAATTCTAGTAGTTTTTTTTATCCTTTCAGATTTTCGACAAAGACAATAATGCAATTTACAAAGAAAGACAGTTTTATTTTTTCCTTTCATTCTGCATTTATTTTATTTTATTTTTTCTCTTATTGCATTAGCTAGCAATTCCAGTGTAATGTTGAAAAGCAGCAATGAGAAAGAACATCTTTGTCTTGTTCCCGATGTTACTGGAAAAGCTTTGTGTTTCTCACTGTGAAGTGTGAAGTAAGGGGTAGGACTTTTTGTAGGTGTTCTTTATCAAGCTGAGGAAGTTTCCTTCTCTTTCTAGGTGACCAAAAGTTTTTATCATGATATGATCATGTGATTTTTCTTTTTTAGGCTGTTGACATGATTATTAAATTAATTGATTTT
>NW_007728510.1:44281-48509 GCF_000696425.1 Galeopterus variegatus
GAGAGTAGAATGTAATTATTTACCTTTGCACCTCTATAGGCAAGGTGTTTTTTTCCCTCTTACTTCATTCAAGATTCTTTATTGTCTTTGATTTTCTGAAGTTTAAATATAATACGGTTAGGTGTAGTTTTTGTTTGTTTGTTTGTTCTGGTTTTGTTTGATTGTTGCATTTGTTCTGCTTGGTCTCCTCTGGGCTTTCTGAATCTTTGACGAAGTATGAGATAGTAATTTGGAGAAATTCTCGGTCATTATTGCTTCATCTATTGCTTCTGTTTCTTTTTTCTCTTTCTGGTATGCCCACTACACATATGTTACACCTTCTGTACTTCTCCCACAGTTCTTAGATTTTCTGGGGTTTTTTGTTTGTTTTCAGTGTGTTTTCTCCTTGCTTTTCAGCTTTGGAAGTTCTGTTGTCATATCTTCAAACTCACAGAGATTTTTTTTCCTCAGCTGTGTCCGGTCTACTGATGAGCCCGTCAAAGGCATCCTGTATTTCTGGCATAGTGGTTTTGATCACTAGAATTTCTTTTTGATTCTTTCTTAGAATTTTTATCTTTCTTCTTATGTTATTCATTTATTCCTGCATTTTATCTACTGTTTCCATTAACACTGTTAGCATATCAATTATAGTTGTTTTTTTTTCTAATTTCTAGACTGATAATTCTAACATTTTTGCCATATCTGACTCTGGATCTCATGCTTTTTTGATCTCTCCAAACTGTATTTTTTTTGCCATTTAGTATACCTTATAATTTTTTGTTGAAACATGGACATTATGTACTGGGTAAAAGAAACTGATAAATAGGCCTTTACTAATGTAGTGATAAGGTGGGGGGGAGGGGAAGTGTTCTGCAGTCCTATGACTAGGTCTTAGTCTTTTGGTTAGCATGTGCTCCTGTACTATAAACTTCACTGGAACAATTCGTTTCCCCCCCTTGGGTAGGAAAGCATGCCTACAGCTGGCTGGAGTTGGATAGTTCCCTTCTCCCCAATAGATAAAACATCAGCATGTTAACTTCTGATAAAATCTCAACAATTTAGACTGTTAAAAATAGTTTCTCTTGTGGACAGATCTGATTGAGAAAACCAGAATGCTCTGGCATATTTCAAAATAGTTCCTTTTTCCTTCCCCCTGCTGGAGGCATGAGGAGATTTTTCTCTAAAATTTACTGTGAGAACCTGGTATACCTTCTAGAGCTAAAATTTAGGAAAGCATGGAGTGCCCATCCCCCTGCAGTTCTTAACTCTCAGACTTAAATACTCTGAGCTTCCACCAATTCATCAATTACTGTTCAGATTTTTCTGTCCTAGCACTGGTTCCTGTGGAGTTTTCTACTCATGGGTTTCTGCTCTGGTAAGTTGTAATTCTCTATATTCAGCTGTCTATCTTTCTAATTTTGAGGATAGCAGTTTGACCTGTGACCTCATTTCTCTGATGCATCTAAGGAGAGTTATTGATTGTTCAGTTTGTCCAACATTTTATTTGTTGCTAAGATGGAGTGAAGACTTACAAGTTCCTAACATGTAGGAACAGAAACCAGAAGTCAACACATGGATATTTTATAATGTGACCAACACATTTCTCCCCTTTACACTCAAGAGAAATTCATTCCTGAACATTTATTCATTTTAGAAGCAGCCAACAATAGATCAATGTTTTTGCTTCTAAATGCAAACTAAGAAATTTACACAAACCCATGACTAAGAATATATTTCTATCTCCCTAGCAACTTAAAAAGTCTGCAGCAAGATGTTAGGGAAAATTAACAATGTCTTTTAGTTATATTTCACAGTTTTGAAAGTTCTTACACATACATAGACTCATTTGTTTTTATACATGTCTCTCTACCTCCGCCTAGTACAGATTATGCTCCATGAGCATAGAAACACTGTAGAATTTATTTGCATATTTTTACTTATATATCTATTTGTTGTGGAGTGTTAAGTAAATGTTCTGTAAATTTCATTGAATTTGATCTACGTAATAACTCTGGGAATAGTTGAGGCAAGCAGCAGTGTCACTATCAGACTGGTGAGGGAACTGAGGTTTAGAGAAGTAAAGGGATCTTCTCAATGTTATACAGGTTGCAGAATCTTAAACTGCATGAATGTAGGTGGGAAGGGGAGTGCCTGATTTTAACTATTATTTAATTCTTACCAGGTTGGCAAGGTAGAGATTGTAGTTTGATTAATTGGATTTGAAGAAATAAAGAAATGTGATGTTTCTCACACGCCTAGATTTTTGGAATATGGTTCATAGTTGCTACATGCTACTTTGACTTTATTTCATGATTTATGAACCCTGGACAGCCCCTTTTAGCTCCTTGCTATGAAGGATAAAGAATGAATGTGGTTCATTGACACTACCTTTCACCTTCCTGCTTCAACACCCAAATCTTATTGTTTATATTATTATATTTATTTATTTCATAACAAAAAATGACAAACTCTGTTTTCTGAATTTTCAATTTTAACCAGTACCTATTGATCCTTGCTATTAAATATGAGAAAATTACTCCATTTACCTACTTTCACCTCTTTCTGTACTTGACCCTTCATTTTGCTGTCATCATTATTTTAAATTGTCAAGGTTTATGACTTTTACATTCTGTTCTACAACTCTAATCTCAAATGTAACAGACTTTGTCTATATGTGAACTTATGCACCAACTAAAAACTATAAAACAGCATTTTCATTTTTATGCTTATGCAAGTATTATTCAATGTGGAATCAAATAGTGCGGTTCCATGCATGATGAGGGAAATGTAACTCTATACTACTGAAGCATTGGTGGCAAAGGGAAAATCTTTCAGTGTGCTACTTTAAAGCAATCCTTCTCAAATCTGAATGTGCACACAAATCACCCAAGGATCCTGACAAAATGCCATCAGTCTCAAGTGAGGTCCAAGACTGTGAATTTCTAGCAAGCTCCAGATAGCCCCAATGGGGCTGCTTCATGGACCATACTCTGGGTAGCAAAACTCTCTGGATCCTCTTTTCATACCTTTCAGTCTTCATCATTTATTCTGGGTCATAGAGAACTTCTAGTATTTTTGAAATTCATTATTGTCTCCTTTCTTGAATTCCTATTTCCACCACTCTCATGGCTTCTATTTAGGATATTCCATATGATCTCTGTCTCCATTTTCAATTCCCTACAAAAGAATGTTAATCAAGTCTTTGAGATTTACTTTGTTAGGTTAGTACTTTTATGATAAACTCGTAAATGTCCATCTCTGTATTCAATAACTGTGAATTCATTCACTCATATTTCCCTGCCTAGAAATCCAGAATTTAAAAATATTAGTTCCAAACAAGTGGCCAGAAAAGTTTTAAAACATGTTCATCAACCATGTCAACTGCCTCCAAAACACCATCTCCATTCAGATATATCAAGTGAAGGTTTAATCGCAATTAAACAGTTTTGTCATTGAAATTTAGTAATTGAAACTTACCCCTTGAAATATGATCCACACTCTTCCCAAGAATACTTCTCAGTTTCTAACCCAGAAAAATCATTATAAAGTTGTTTTCTTCATCACTGTGACACTTACAAATGGCACAAGAGAGAAAGCATCACCCAGTCATTTTAAAAAGTACCTCTGTAAAGGTCTATAATTCATTCTCATGTCACAAACTACAATATGAAGAGAATGATGATAAATAAATCCAGTCTAATGAGAAAATATTGTTATAAGAAAGAAGAAAACCATGCAGTTAATCCATTTTTAAATAATCCTAAAATAACACTGAGGTGCTCTCTGGATTTCATATCTTGAGATATAACTAATCTTTTTTTTCTTTATCCCACAAACCCTGATTACACAAAAGCAATTATGAGAAAATGTGTAATAAAACAGCAGGTGATGCTGAATGGAATTCAGAAAACTGCCAATGGGGGAAGGGAAAGAGAGTCATTCATTGCTAAGCATCCCTAAATACTATGCTTTAGGAAGAACAGTGAATATGAATTTTAAATATTTAGGAACTTCAGAGTGCCTTGAAAATAGTTATTCCCCCCTCCCCACTTTCCAGTTTGGGAAAACTGAGTCAGCAATCCTCAGTTGCACAAGAATTTTGCAGTACTTAACCCCAGAAGGGTACTCAGAGCACTATTTGATTTAAAAGTGTAATTAAGAACCCTTCTTTTACTTAGCTGAGTCACTTGGTGTCTTGTTGCATACTTCCACTAAAACTAAAATTAAAAGCATTAATTTTAAAATTGAG
>NW_007728510.1:48660-49128 GCF_000696425.1 Galeopterus variegatus
TTGGCTCCCACTGTGACTGTTAAGAGGGTAGGAAATCCTATTATGGTAATAGAAAGGTGGGGTCTTGAAGGAGTGATTATATTCTAGGACCATGCCATAGTGAATGGATAAAAATCGTGGTCAGGGGCATGGTTTTGAGGGCTTTAAAAGGAGAGTGAATGAGAGGTTAGTCTCTCTCTCTGCCCCACATTGTATTTTCACAATGTGATAATCTGCCATCACTGTCACCACCACCAAGGCTCTCACCAGATGTGTTCCCTGGACTTGGGACTCCCCAGCCTCAAAAGCTATAAGCAGCACATTTTGTTCTTTATAAATCACCCAGTTCCGTGTATTTTGTTATAAAAAACAGAAATGGACTAATACATTGGAATTCCCAGAAAAAATTGACCCGTTCAACCTAAGGCAGCATAATGGGAACTGCAAGAGAAGCCTTGGATATAATGCAAAGTCTTTAACAACCTCAAA
>NW_007728510.1:50004-52978 GCF_000696425.1 Galeopterus variegatus
TGGCACATCTCCGTGCCCACAATGATTCAGACCAGGGATTGGCACACTAGAGTCTGCAGGTCAAATCCAGCATGCTGCCTGTTTTGGTAAATAAAATATTATTGGAACACAGCCACACCCATTCATTTAACTGTTATCTAGAACTGTTTTCAAGCTACGGTAGCAGAGTTGAATATTTACAACAGAAACCACACAGCCCACAATGCTTAAAAGTTTGCAGACACCTGATAAAGACTGCTGACCCTTCAGCCCCCAAAACACTGCAACCGATTTTCAGCAGTACAGTGTGACTCTGGATTTAGCCCACCATCTCTAGTCCAAAGAAGTTTAAAGAAGATCTGCTGATAGCATTGGATCTATTACACATAGTGAAGCACTGCAGCACAAAGCAAAAGAGCACAGGCCATGGAGCTGACCAGCTGGGTTCAAACCCTGACTCTACCATGTACTAGCTCTGCAACTTTGGGCAAGTTGTTTAGCATTTCTGTGCTTCTGTTTGCTCATCCACAGAAGGCAGCCTCTATCCCACCTCCTGATATTCAGGCCCTGTATAATCTTCTCCCCTTATTTATAGGTTAGACATAATGACTCACCTCTAATCAGTAGACTATGGCAAAAATGATGGGATGTCACTTCTGAGACTGAGTTACACGAAAACTGGAACTCTGTCTTGCTCTCCCACTCTGCTCTCTCGCTTGCTATAATGGAAGCCTGTGCCATGTTGAGAGATGTCGTATGGAGAGGTGCACATGGAAAGGCAGGGAGGGAGGCCTCTCGTCAACACTCAGCATGAACCTGAGGCCCTCATACCAATAGTCTGCAAGAACCTAAATCCCGCAAACTACAGGGGTGAGCTTTGACTCTGCCGAGCCCTGCAATGCCTGTAACCCCCACTGATGCATTGGATGCAGCTTGGTGACAGACACTGAGTAAAAGTTACTCAGCCAAGATGTGACTGGATCCCTGATCCATAAAAACTGTCAGATAATAAATATTTGTTGTTTTAAGTAACTATATTTAGTGATTATTTGTTACGTGGCAATAGCTAACAACTGTTGTGATGAAGAATAAATTCATACATATAAGGAGCATACAAGTATGCCTGCCAAATGTCCAACAAATGTTCCCTATTATTAGGTGACAAGCTTTGATTCCTTACGTTACTTCCACTTGCTTCAATTAAAGTGCAGTGGTTAGAACCATGAGCTAACTATATCACTTCACCTTGCTGAATTCTGTGTCCTTGCCTGTAAATATGTAAGAAAATAGTACCAAATCACAGAATTTTTACATGTACTAAATGTAAAAATGTATTAGTGTGCTGGGACTGCCATACTGAAATGCCACAGATTGGGTGGCTTAAACAACAAAATTTTTCTCACAGTCACAGAGCCTGGAAGTCTAGGATTGAGGTGTCAGCAGGTATGATTTCTTCTGAGGCCTCTCTCCATGGTTTTCAGATGGCTGCCTTCTCACTATGTATTCACATGATTACTTTGTGTGTGCATATTTCTGGTGTATGTGTATCTCTCTCTCTCTCTCTCAATTTCTTCTTAAAACTACACCAGTCATACAAAATTATGATTCACCCTAGTAACCCTATTTTAAATTGTCTCTTTAAGGGCCATATCTCCAAATCCAGTCAACTCTGAGATATTGGAAGTTTGGACTTCAACATACACATTTTGGAAAAGTTCAACCAATGACAAATGGATAATCCAGAGAAATAATTTGGAAAAAAGTTTTAAGCCCACAAAAGACACAAAATCAATTTAGCTCTTATGAATATTCTTTCCAGAACACATGGACTGCAGAATTTTTAAGCTGCAAAGTACTGTAGAGGCCCAGGAGTTAAAATCCCTTACTTTAGAGATGAGAAAACTAGTAGCTTAGATGAAAAGTTACATATCAGAAGCCATATTAATACCTTTCATTTCTAATTTACCAGTGGATTCGTTTCCTAATTCTGAATCACAGGATGGGTGCAGAAATCTGAGATATTGTTTTGCTGAGTATGGCACACAGGTACTTAAAAATAAGAATTTTAGAACTGGAAGGAATCTTAGAACATACCCTATTTAGTCTTCCCTTCTTACAGAAATAAGAAATAAGTTATACCAGCCATCTAACTAATAATGGAGGCAGGATTTGAACTTGTTCATTTTTTTTACTGAAGAAAGTGAAATTGACTAGCTACTGTATACCAGATTTGCTGGACACTAAAAATACAACAGTAAATTACACAGATCTGAACATCAATTTCATGGAACTTATAGTCCAGCTCTAGATATAGACAAAAACAAATACACACAAAAAATAAGTGATCTCCTTTACCAGCTCCTCTTTCTTGGACCAGCCAGTGCTGCTAGTCCTGCCCCCTTCTCTATCTTTTTCCATCCCCAACTGATCTCATGCTTCCCACGCTTTTAAATACAGTCCAGATGCTGATGACTCCCAATGGCATATCTCCAGCTGGGACTTTTCCTCTTGACTTTCAACTCCTGTATTGAACTGTATCCTGGACATCTCCACTTTAATCTTTAATCAATATATCAAACTCATCCAAAACGAAATGCTTGGTTTTCACACCCAAACCTCTTCTTTCCTGAGTCTTCTCTATCTCATTAAATGTCATCCCCATGTATCCAGCTGCTTAGGTCTGTAGAATAAGTAGGAGTTAGGTGATCAAAAGACAGGGCCAGACAGTAAGTGGGGAACTGCATTTGCAAAGGTCCAAAGGAAAAGAATATGACATATTCAAGGAATTAGACATTCAGCATGGCTTGAGTTCAGAGTTCGAGGCAGAGAGTAGCAAGAAATGAGGCTAGGGAGGTGTATAGAGCCTTGTAAGACATGTGAATAGTTTAAATTTATATACAAAATCATGAGGAAATATAGAAGTGCTCTAAGCAGGCTACACATGATTATTTCATTATCAAACACTGTGGCCACATTAAGGAGACTACAGAAAAGG
>NW_007728510.1:53352-54847 GCF_000696425.1 Galeopterus variegatus
AGGCAGAGAGTAGCAAGAAATGAGGCTAGGGAGGTGTATAGAGCCTTGTAAGACATGTGAAGAGTTTAAATTTATATACAAAATCATGAGGAAATATAGAAGTGCTCTAAGCAGGCTACACATGATTATTTTATTATCAAACACTGTGGCCACATTAAGGAGACTACAGAAAAGAAGCAGTACTGATGGAAGAATGCATGGTTAGGAGGCTATTACAGTGATCCTGGAAAAAGAGGGTGATGGTCTGAACCAAAGAAATGTCACTGAGGATGGAGGAAAGCAGAGACATGAAAGATGTGATCTATGTCAGACCAACAAAATTGGGGGCTGTGTAGTTAGGACTGCATTAAGTGTCATGGAACAGAAGCCCACTGCAATGGCTCAACCAAATAAGGGTTTTATTTTTCTCATATTAGAAAAGTCTGAGTAGAGACTGTCCAAGGCTCTGTGGCTGCTGACGGGAGCCATCAAAGACAAGGTTCTTCCTAGCTTTCTGCTGTCATCCTAAGCATGTGGCTCTTATATTCATGGCAGAAAAATGATGTTCCACTGCAGGCATTGTGTCTGTCTGTGCTCAGGCTAAAAGATGGGAAACAGAAAAGGCAAAAAGTGTGAGCCAGCTTGGGCTGTTCTTTTACATTATAAAAACAATATCAATCCCAGAAGTTCTAAGAGACTTTCTCTCATCCCACTGGCCAATAGTGGGTTACATGATCACCCCTACAGGCAAGGGAGTCTAGAGGAGTAAGTATTTTTATTGGAGCATATTACCACAATTATAACCAGTTTTCTGAATAAAAAAGAAAGGGAGAATGGATATTGGGTAGGTAACCAGCAATGTCTTCCATAGAGACTGATTGAATTTGATGGAGCATCAAGACAACAGCTCAGGTACTTGATTGAGCAAGTATGCGGAGTGCTCACTCATGCAGTTGCCACAGTAGGAAGAGGAAGAATAGGAGGAGGAAGAGAAGGGGACAAAGTTTGAAGGGAGACGTGAGTTCCACTTAGGACATGTTGAATGTGTGGTGTCTGTGGGACAATTGATAATGAGGATCTGAAGCTCATGAGAAAAGTCTGAACTGATGATATATGATTGAAAATACTATATGTCTGGTTCAAATGCCTATGACCTTTCTGCTATATCTCACTGGTCTTGTAAACTTTAAAATCCTTACTTTTTAAAAAACTCCAGCCATTATGATTTGTGTGCCAGTGATCATCTCTGAAACCACAAAGGTTTTTAATTATATATAGATATTGTTTTATTTTATTGGCTAAAAATAAGATCTTCCCTCTGTTTTGGTTTGTTTGGCTGTTTCATAATTATTCAGGACAAAAAAAATAGCAAACAGTGGCAAACTGAGAATCACTAATCACTTTCATCAGAGGATAACTGATGGGAGAAATCTAGCACTGAAGAAGTAACACCTTTTGGCAGGGTTGACATCAGTTGACATTCCTCATCTTGGGATTGGACAACAACATCTGGAAT
>NW_007728510.1:55988-57549 GCF_000696425.1 Galeopterus variegatus
CAAAGCTTAGGGGTAGCAAGCCATATCTGCAAAAGCTTACCAGCATAATGAACATGTGGCTACCATTGGAAGCAGATCAATGACAGGTTATATAACTCCTTGGGCAGGGGAATGGAGGTATCTTTCAAAATACAAAAACACCATTCTACAATTTTTAATTCTAGTCACTGAATCACTACATATTATTGAAGAACATCCTATAGAATTCCATGTTAACCATTAAGGGGAAGGAGAAATGCAGGAAATGTTTTAAGCTTTTCTAAAAATATTCTCAAAATTTTTTCTGTCTCATCTCCATTCATTTGCTTATGCTAATCCTTTCATCTTCTCCATGGTAATTGCCAGAACATGACCTCCTAGCCTTCAGATTTTAGTCATAGACGTACCTGCCCAGATCAAGAAAGAAGAGGGTAGAAGTCATAAATGCTATTTGTCAAATATGTCTGGCTTTCCATCTTCCTGGTCATTTGTAATGGGTGGGACATGACTAGTTCTGGCCAAAGAGTTGTGAGCAAAAGCAAAATGTCATTTCTAAGTCTGTATGACATTCTCCTACCTTCTGTTTAACTGTGCCAGTTTCTGACAATATTCAAGACAGTGGATCTCCAGAGAGCCCCAAGACCCACGGCGACCACGTGCCCTGCAGCACCGTGCACAACCAAACAGGTAGGCCTTGCTGCCACTGGACCCCATCCCCAGCTCAGCTAAGTGCACATTGACCAGAGAGGTGACCCCCAGAGAGGCCTGAGACCCACAGTGACCACGCGCCTAAGGCACCAGTGCACAATCAAGCAGGCACTGAGGCAGCCATGCCAAATTGGCAGCCCGGCAGGATCCTAGCCAGACAATAGTGTCAAACCAGTGGACCATGAAATCCCTTGCCACAATGACTAAAAATCAAAGGAAAATAGTAGAAATATGAAAAATCAAGAAAGTACACCACCAAAGGGTAATAACTCTCAAGCTCTAGATCCTATAGAACAAGAAACCCTTGAAATGTCTGACAAGGAATTTCGAGTGTTAATTCTAAGGAAACTAAATGAGATAAAAGAAAACTCAGCTAGACAACATGATGAAATGAGGAACAGTATACAGGACCTGAAAGAAGAAATGTACAAAGAAATCAGTGCCCTGAAAAAGAATGTATCAGAGCTTGCAGAGCTGAAGAATTCATTCAACAAAATAAAAAACACAACAGAGAGCTTAACCAGCAAGCTTTCAGAAGCAGAAGAGAGAACTTCTGACATTGAAGATAGGCTGTTTGAAATAAGACAAGCAGACAAAAAAAAAAAAGAAAAAAGAATGAAAAACATTGAAGAAAATCTAAGAGAGATATCAGACAACCCTAAGCGCTCAAAGATCTGAGTCATGGGTATTCCAGAAGGGGAGAAAAAGGGAGATTGCATTGAAAACATATTCAACAAAATAGTGGCAGAAAACTTCCCAGGTATAGGAAAAGACTCAGATCTTCAGATTCAGGAAGCTCAAAGATCCCCAACTTTATTCAACCCAAAAAGGTCTTCTTCAATGTTTTTAATTCTTTTCTCTCTCTCTCTCTCTC
>NW_007728510.1:58511-60775 GCF_000696425.1 Galeopterus variegatus
TCCAAAATGAAGGGCAAATAGTATATTTCTCAGACAAACAAAAACTGTGAGAGTTCACTACCACATTACCACCCTTACAAGAAATTCTCTAGGGAGTACTGGATTTGGTACCTGAAAAATAACTACCGCTGCCATAAAAACTCAAGAAAAATCAAAACCCACTAGTAAAATAAAAATGTCAACAATGAAGAGGAAAAAAAAGTATATCTGCAACCCAAGAAACCAACAAATACAGAAGACATACAGTAAATCAGAAAGAAAGGAAAAAAAGACACCTAAGACATCCAAACAATAATCAATAAAATGCTAGGATTAAATCAACACTTTTCAATAACAACTCTTAATGTAAAAGGATTAAATTCCAAACTCAAAAGACATAGATGGACTGACTGGATTAAAAAGGAGGACCCAACTATATGCTGACTTCAAGAGACCCACCTCACCTATAAAGACTCACATAGACTAAGAATGAAAGGATGGAAAAAGATTTACCATGCAAACAGAGATGAAAAATGAGCTGCAGTAGCTATTCTTATATCTGATAAAATAGATTTTAAACCAAAAACCATAAAAAGAGATAATGAGGGCCACTTCATAATGATAAAATGATTCATCCATCAAGAAGATGTAACAATCATAAATATACACACACCCAATGTCAGAGTAGCCAGATTTATAAATCAAACTCTATTAGACCTAAAGAAGGAAATAGACACTAATACTGTAATAGCAGAGGACTTGAACACCCCACTATCAATATTGGACAGATAATCTAGGCAAAGAATCAGCAGAGAAACACAAGATCTAAACAATACTTTAGACCAATTGGACTTGGCAGATATCTACAGAACATTCAATCCAACAACCTCAGAATATTCATTCTTCTGATCAGCACATGGATCATTCTCCAGGGTAGATCACATGTTAGGTCACAAATCAAATCTCAACAAATTCAAAAAAATTGGAACTACCAAATGTATTTTTTCAGACCACAATGGATTAAAATTAGAAATCAATAACAAATGAAATTCTGGAAACTATACAAACACATGGAAATTAAACAGCATTCTACTTAATGACATATTGGTCCAAGAAGAAATCAAACAGGAAATCAAAAAAATTATTGAAACTTATGAAAATAATGATACATTATACCAAAACCTGTGGGATACTGCAAAAGCAGTACTAAGGGGGAAATTTACGGCATTAAATGCTTACTTCAGAAGAATGGAAAGATGGCAAGTGAACAACCTAATACTTCACCTTAAAGAACTAGAAAAACAAGAACAACCCAAATCCAAAGTTAGCAGACAGAAATAAATCATTAAGATCAGAGCAGAACTTAATGAAATTGAAACCCAAAAAAATGATAAAAAAAAAGATCATTGAATCAAAAAGTTGGTTTTTTGAAAAGATAAATAAAATTGACAAACCATTAGCACAGCTAACTAAAAAAAGAAAAGAGAAGACCCAACTAACAAAAATTAGAAATGAATAAGGTGATATTAAAACTGATACCTCTCAAATACAAGGAATCATTGGTGACTACTATAAACAACTATATGTCAACAAATTAGAAAATTTGGAGGAAATAGATAAATTTCTGGACACAAACAAACTACCAAAACTGAGCCAAGAAGATGTAGAAAATGTGAACAGACAAATAACAATAAAGAGATTGAAGCTGTTATCAGAAGGCTCCCAACAAAGAAATGCCCAGGACCAGACGGATTCACAGCAGAATTCTGCCAAACATTCAAAGAGGAATTGACACCAATTCTCTACAAACTATTCCAACGATTGAAACAGAGGCAATTCTCCCAAACTTATTCTGTGAAGCAAACATCACCCTGATACCAAAAGCAGGTAAAGATAAAACTAAAAAAGAAAACTACAGGCCAATATCCTTGGTGAATATAGATGCAAAAATCCTCAATAAAATACTAGCTAACAGAATACAGCAACACATACACAAAATTATACACCATGATCAAGTGGGATTCATCCCAGGAATGCAAGGAAGGTTGGTTCAACATATGCAAATCAATAAATGTGATACACCACATCAATAAAATCAGACTCAAGGACCATATGATCATCTCTACAGATGTTGAAAAAGCATTTGATAAAATTCAATACTCATTCATGATAAAGACTCTTTACAAGTTAGGTATAGATAGAAAGTATATAAATATAATTAAAGCCATACATGATAAACCCACTGTCAATATCCTCCTGAATGTGGAAAAGCTGAAAGCTTTTCC
>NW_007728510.1:62020-64274 GCF_000696425.1 Galeopterus variegatus
GATTTTTGACAAAGTCACCAAGTCTACACACTGGAGAAGAGACTGCCTCTTCAGCAAATGGTGCTCGGTAAAATGGATATTCATATGCAGGAGAATGAAACTAGACCCATACCTCTAACCATATACCAAGACCAACTCAAAATGGATTAAAGAATTAAATATACATCCTGAAACAATAAAACTTCTTAAAGAAAACATAGGAGAAACACTTCGGGAAGTAGGACTGGGCACTGACTTCATGAATATGACCCCAAAAGCACAGGCAACCAAAGGAAAAATAAACAAATGGGATTATATCAAACTAAAAAGTTTCTGCACAGCAAAAGAAACAATTAACAGAGTTAAAAGACACACAACAGAATGGGAGAAAATATTTGCAAAATAAGCATCTAGCAAAGGATTAATATCCAGAATGTACAAGGAACTAAAACAACTTTACAACCGCAACAACAACAACAAGCAACCCAATTAAAAAATGGGTAAAAGAGCTAAATAGGCATTTCTCAAAGCAAGATATACGAATAGCCAAGAGACACATGAAAAAATGCTCAACATCACTCAGCATTTGGGAAATGCAAATCAAAANTAGGAATAGAATTAACCAAGGATGTGAAAAATCTCTATAATGAGAGCTACAAACCACTGTTGAGAGAAATTAAAGAGCACACAGAAGATGGAAAGATATCCCATGCTCTTGGATTGGAAGAATCAACATTGTGAAAATGTCCATACTACCGAAAGTGATCTACAGATTCCATGCAATCCCCATCAAAATTCCAAAGATATTTTTCTCAGAAATGGAAAAAACTATCCAGACATTTATATGGAACTACAAAAGACCATGCACAACCAAAGCAATTCTGAGCAAAAAAAATAAAGCTGGAGGCATAACACTACCTGACTTTAAACTATACTACAAAGCTATAATAACCAAAACAGCATGGTACTGGCATAAAAACAGACACTGATCAATGGAATAGAATAGAGAATCCGGAAATCAACCCACACACCTACAGCCATCTGATCTTTGAAAAAGGCACCAAACCTATACACTGGGGAAGAGACTGCCTCTTCAGCATCTGGTATTGGGATAACTGTATATCCATATGCAAGAGAATGAAACTAGGCCCATACCTCTCATCATATACTAAAATCAACTCAAAATGGATTAAAGAATTAAATATACATCCTGAAACAATAAAACTTCTTAAAGAAAACATAGGAGAAACACTTCGGGAAGTAGGACTGGGCACTGACTTCATGAATATGACCCCAAAAGCACAGGCAACCAAAGGAAAAATAAACAAATGGGATTATATCAAACTAAAAAGCTTCTGCACAGCAAAAGAAACAATTAACAGAGNAGAGCAATCAGAGAGGAGAAGGAAATAAAGGGCATCCAGATTGGAAAAGATGAAGTCAAACCATCCCTGATTGCAGATGACATTATCCTATATATTGAGCAGCCTAAAGCCTCTACAGAAAAAACTCTTGGAGTTGATAAATGATTTTAGCAAAGTTGCAGGATACAAAATCAACACACAAAAATCAGTAGCATTTCTATTCTCCAATAGTGTATGTACAGAAAAAGAAATCAAGAAAGCAAGCCCATTTACAATAGCCACCAAAAAAATAAAATACATAGGAATAGAATTAACCAAGGATGTGAAAAATCTCTATAATGAGAGCTACAAACCACTGTTCAGAGAAATTAAAGAGCACACAGAAGACGGAAAGATATCCCATGCTCTTGGATTGGAAGAATCAACATTGTGAAAATGTCCATACTACCCAAAGTGATCTACAGATTCCATGCAATCCCCATCAAAATTCCACTGACATTTTTATCAGAAATGGAAAAAACTATCCAGACATTTATATGGAACTACAAAAGACCATGCACAGCCAAAGCAATTCTGAGCAAAAAAATAAAGCTGGAGGCATAACACTACCTGACTTTAAACTATACTACAAAGCTATAATAACCAAAACAGCATGGTACTGGCATAAAAACAGACACTGATAAATGGAATAGAATATAGAATCCGGAAATCAACCCACACACCTACAGCCATCTGATCTTTGAAAAAGGCACCAAGCGTATACACTGGGGAAGAAACTGCCTCTTCAGCATCTGGTATTGGGATAACTGTATATCCATATGCAAGAGAATGAAACTAGGCCCATACCTCTCACCATATACTAAAATCAACTCAAAATGGATTAAACACCCTGACACAATAAAACTTCTTAA
>NW_007728510.1:65193-72020 GCF_000696425.1 Galeopterus variegatus
TTGCAGGTAGATCTACCATATGACTGAACTATCCCACTGCTGGGAATATACCCAGAGGAACAGAAATCATCAATTCAAAGGTATACCTGTTCCCCAATGTTCATTGCAGCACTCTTTACAATAGCTAAGAGTAGGAACCAGCCCAAATGTCCATCATCAGATGAGTGGATACGGAAAATGTGGTACATCTACACAATGGAATACTAGTCAGCTATAAAAAAGAATTAAATACTGCCATTTGCAACAACATGGATGGACCTAGAGAGAATTATATTAAGTGAAACAAGTCAGGCACAGAAAGAGAAATATCACATGTTGTCACTTATTTGTGGGAGCCAAAAATAAATAAATAAATACACAAATAAACTGGTGGCGGGGGGAAGAAGACACAACAATCACAATTCCTTGATATTGATACAACAAACGAACAGATATGAGGTTGTTGGAAGGAAGGGAGGAGCAGGAGGAGAGAGGGAGGTTTCAGTAATGGGCCACAGTAATCAACCACATTGCATATTGACAAAATAAAATAAAATTTAAAAAAGAAAAATAGAGACAGTGGATCTCTAAGTGACCAAGATTGGCATATGTCTCTCTCCCTGCATCCACCCCATCCAAGATACACATTGGAAATGTATTTTGAATGAGAAATAAGCCTTCACATTTTAAGACACTGAGGTTTGGGGTTGTGTGCTGCCACAGCATAACCTGGCCAATCTCCATAAATATAAACAGCCCTTCTATCTGGACTACTTAAGTATTGTGCACTTTCTTAAAAAAAAATACTTGATTTAATAGAGAAAGAGAATAGTCGACAACAGTACTCTAAGCGTGACCTAAATTAGTACAATTGTTGATATTAGAATCTGTTCATTTTTAATGCTTACAGCTATGCTATTTTCATCTGTAAGGGGTTTTGTTCTTTTATTAACACTTCTTTCTGATTCCAGAAGAAAAACATGTTTACTGAAGAAAATATGGATATACAAAAAAAGCATAAATAGAAATTTTAAATAACTCTTAATACCTAAACTCAAAGGTAACCAGCATTAATTTTTGGCATATAAACTTCCAATCTTTAAAATAGGGACTACATTTTTCATACAGCTTCCTAATCTTCTACTTTCCTTAAAAATGTATTATCAATATTTCTCTCTATCATTAAACATTCTTCTCCATCATTTCCATGGCTAAATAATATTCCATCACATGGCTGCATAAAGATTTGTTTAATCAATGCCCTATTGTTGAAAACTTAATTGCTTCTAATTTTCTACAAAAACAATATTTGACTACATCATAGTATTTTTCTCAAAACCAATTTCTAGAAATTAAACTGCTGCACCAAATACAATGTATGTAAAATTTAAAGTCCTTTGATCTAGTTTTACTAAATCACATTTCAGCAATGTGAGTATATTTCATAGTCCATCCAACAATATATAAAACTACTTTTCTCACATCCCATCAACACTGGAAATTCACCAACACTGTTTCAAAGGTGAGAATCAGTCTCAAATTTCTTTAGGTGTTCAAATTTTATGCACTCAAATCTATCCTCTTTTTCTTTTTTTCTTTCTTTCTTAAAAATTTCTTTCCTACCCCAAAGATAAAATGACCTACATTTTCTTCTAGATCTTTTACTGTTCATTTTTTAATATGTCTTTAGATAAGTCATCTGGGTTTGGTTTTTGATTTTTGGTTTTAGTGTATAATGTAAAAAACAGATTTAATTTGCTGTTTTACTAAAAAGCCTTTTTTCCTAAGCCATCTAGTGGATAAACTATCCATTCTCTGTAGGTGTTAGATCTGTTTCTTGCCTTATATAAGTTCCTTAGTGTTTTAATCATTGAGAGTTTTACAGTATTTTCTTACCATCTGAAAGTGCACACACATGCCCTTACATATACACACTCACCAAGGGTAGTCATTATTTTTCTTTTTTGAATTATCTTTGAGTTCTTTAGAGTGTTTTAATTTCTATTTTGCTCTTCTGATGCTCACATAAAGGAGGAATGAGAAGACTTGGGCATATCATGTCAGAGGCAGCACCAGAGTGGGTGCAGAAAGATGTGTCAAAGGAGAAGGCTTCGGACAGGTCCTAAAGATGACATGATCAGGGCTCACTAATGGAACTTCTCAATGAGGTTTCATTCTTTCTATCTACAAGATATTTCTTTAAGTCTTTAATATTTTCTCCTGCTGTGGACAGGACACTGCCCACGTCATTCCCATGTCAGAGTGGAAGTAACAGACTAATAGGAAATTGCCATATGCTCGCATTGTGATCAATTGCTGCGATAGAGAGGAGTGCAGGGCTCCTGCCTGAGAACACAGACCCTTAACAAGCCTAAAGACTGGCTCAGGTAACCACAAAGATCCAGGCCTCACTTCAGGATGCCACAAAGAAAATATATTGAAAGTCTGTTCCTTCTGCAGAAGGGTCAGAATTTTCCATGTACCAAATCCTATTAAAGGGCATCAGGTCCAGATTTTTGAGTGATGCCAGTAACATACTATAACTATCCCCTATAACCACGGATTTTATTAGATGCACCACTACAAAATATAAATACTAAATAATTTACTTAAAGCACTTTTTATTGGAAATACCATGCATGATTAATTTTGTCCTTGACAGTGAGATGCAAGCTGAATTGTTTTTATCTAATTGACAGTTCCCTTCAACAGCTTATTTTCATTAGTAAGCACTTGTCATTGCTTTTCTTGATGCAAAGTAAACATCATAATGACTCGGAATGTTTTGAGGCTTGAGATGAGAATTTGCTGCCTCTGATTCCAAATAGAGGCAATTTAATAGACAGGCCCTCAAGGAATATGAACTAAGACCTTACTATTCACAAAGTGGTCAACTGCCTGGCTTCCCTCAAGAGCTTGTTAGAAACACAAACTCAGGCTTCATCCCAAATCGACCATATAAGAATTTTCGTTCAAAGAACAACAACAACAAAAGAAACAGTGATTGCGTGCACATAAAACATGAGAAGCTCTGACCTAGGAGACATGGGGACAACTCAGGGCCCCAATATCTCCCTCCCTTCAGAACTTCATCATGATAGATTTGGGGCTCAGCCAGTCCATGTGCAATGCTCAACACAGAGAACGGGTTTGACCTATGAAAAAGGATTTTCAAAGACCCACTCCCAGTTTTTCATGAGCCTATGCCTGCTCTCCTTTGAGGGTCTGTCCTTTGAAAGCCCACAAAACCACTGTTATTAGGATGTAAAAAATTCAGGTCAAATTCTGTTCGTTAGTGTGGAAATTGAAAAGAAATGTCCAACATTAGGTATTTACTAAGAATATTTTTTTTATTCTTCCATGTAGTGGAATACTCTCCAGCTGTGAAGAATGTTACAGTAGATTAATATTCCATAAACGACATTCACACTGTGGTGAGGTACTTTATTAGAGATGCTCTTGCTTTTCCCTCATGTTTACAGAATTCTAGAATTTCAAAGTTTAAAAAGACCTCAAAGATGTTCTGGATCTTGCCTGCACTTTTCACTAACTACTTCTCCAGTCTCTGCTTGAATATCTCTGATGATGGGGAACTCAGCACCTGTAGCAAGCAAGGCAGCCCATTCCATTGAATCGAAGTGCAAATGGTTGGAGAGGTCTTTCTTCCTTTACTCCATAAACATGTCTCTCTGTAGCTCCTTTCCTGTGCTCTCGGGTCTTGACCTTTGAAATCCACAGTATAACTTCATCTCATCTTTCACAAACTAGTCCTTCAAATATCTGAAACCATTCACCACACTTTCTTTTCTCCAGACTCAGCCTCCCCATACACTATAGGTTATGAGTAGTGAGACAGGAAAATCAACTACAATTAGGACCAACAACAATTTCTCATGGTTTAGACTTCTCTGGTCTGGCTACTTTCCCCTGAGTACACCTCAACTTATAGCCAAACACATCCATGTGTTAATGCTTTCATTCATTTATTCGGCAAATATTTATTGAATGATTGAGTGCTTATTGAAAGCCAGGCACTCTTCTAGGCACTGGAGATACAGCAGTGAATATAATCAACAAAATTCTAGCCTTCGTGGATCTTACATTCTAGCTGTGGGATATAACAAAACATAATAAATAATAATAATAATAATAATTGCTATAGGGCCGGCCCGGTGGAGCACTGGAGAGTGCACCGCTTGGGAGCGCGGCGGCGCTCCCGCCGAGGGTTCGGATCCCATGTGGAGACTGGTTCCCGCTCACTGGCTGAGCACGGTGCAGACGCAACACCAAGGGTTGCGATCCCGTTGCTGGTCAGTAAAAAAGACAAAAAGGAAAAAAATAATAATAATAATAATTGCTATAAAAAAATAAAGCTCTGCAGATGGGGTGAAGAATTGCTATTTTATACAGGGTGGTCAGAAAAGCCAATATTTGAGCAGAGACCTGAAGGAAATAAGAAAGCAATCCTTTTGGATATGGGACAGAGCTTTCCAGGGTGAGGAAACAGCACGTGGAAAGGCCCTCAGGAGGGAGCACTCTCGGGATGGTCATGAAACAGCAAAGAAGTCACTGCAGCTTGAGCTGAGTAACCTCAGAGGTTAGGCGTCTGGAGCTGATTATACAGAGACCTGCAAACCACTGCCTGGACTTGGACTTTCTTCCTCTGAGTGAAATAGAAAGCCACGGGTAATTTATAAGCAAATGTGTGACATAATTTTAGTGTTAGATGCACCCCTCTGGCTGCTGCTGTGTAGAGAATAACTATGCAGGGTGGGGAGGCAAGGGGATGGTGGTTGAGGGGCAAGCAGGCAGACCTGTCAGGAGGCTGTGGCAATACACCAGAACAATCATGAGAACTTAGGTGAGAGTGGTAATGCTGGAGGCTTTGCACAGAAGTCATTTAGCAAGTCATCTTCATTCTCAGTGCCAAAGTAGTCAAACTCATAGGAGCAGAAAGTAGACTACTGGTTGCCACAGGCTGTGGGAGGGAGAAATGGGCATTATTGTTAATAGAGTTTTAGTTATGCAAGATAAAAACATTCCAAAGATATGTTGTACAAAAATGTTCTTACAGTTAATATTGTACTGTACACCTAAAAATGTGTTAAAAGAATAGATCTCGTGTTATGTGTTTTTTACAATTAAAACAACAAAACAAACAAAAATTATTCCAGCAGCAGTCACACACGTGTGTATTAAGTACACTTTACACAGTCAACAAGTTGGATAAATTACTTTGGATGAGGCCTATAACTCCAACCTAGAATGACAACCCCTTTCTTTGTCCTTTGTCCTAGTTTTACTACTGTCCAGCTATGTAACCATGAGCAAGTTTCCTACCTTATTTGGGCCTCAGTTTCCTCAGTAAAATGATTAAAATAAATTAACTCTAATGCCAATCCCAACTTAAAGTTTTATGACTCTGAGTTTCTTGTTTATGCAATGTAACTTAATGATAAGAATCAGAGTTATCAACTAACTGTCCTTAAACAAACCTAATTTTATGTTTTCAAGTAGCTCATCGAGGCAATGTCTATTCTCCCATGCTGAATTTTGTTAGTTTGATGCGTGAAATGGTTGACAGAAACCCATGAACCTATCATGCCCTGAGTCATATGATGTAATTACCAATAATCCTAATTCTGGTTTATAGTTTGCTTGTCATTACTTACAGCTGTGACCGAATGTTTTAGCATTAACATCAGCCAGGAGTCCCAGCTCCCTCCCCATTTTAGGGAAATGGAACTGTGAGTAAATTTCAAAGCAAGGTTTGCTGCTTTTTTGCCTGGAACACTTTTTAACTGGATATCATTTGGAAACCTCTAAAACCCATTTTGGAGCTTCTGATCACTGCACTATTTATTGGAGCCCTAAAAGCTAGTTATGAGGGGGCCGGGGCCGACCCCATGGCTCACTCAGGAGAGTGCGGCGCTAGGAGCGCCGAGGCCGCGGGTTCAGATCCTATATAGGGATGGCTGGTGCGCTCACTGGCTTAGCGCGGTGCGGGCGACACCAAGCCAAGGAAAGCTAGTTATGAGGCATGCTTAAACTGTGTGAATGTCAAAAAATTACTGTCATCTCTGCTTTCTTCAGAGAATGAAGAGCCATCATCTTGGGCTTTTTAAAATATATACGAATAGAAACCAAAGAGGGCAAAGCTGTATAAGAAAGTACTTGCAAATTTGGGATTAAAATTGCACTTCTAATTTAAGAGTTTTCCATCTAGTTAGCAGGATTTTAAATTGTTGGGTTTTTCAGACATCCATAGACTATGTGAATGTACAACTTTGGTATAGCCACTCAACGCCTAACTAGAAAACTTAGTCATATTCACCGTTGCCCTCTCCTCCCCTCCCACATCTAGTGAGTCAACAAACTCTACTCATGTTAACTCTAACGATTTTGGAATCTATTCCTCCACCTCCATCCCCATTACTGCAGAAAAGGCAATTAAGAATTTCATTACTTCTCAAGTGGGTAAGTAGTTGGCCTGATCCCAGCCCCTTCCCACCTCCAAACTCTCCTACACACATACAGGAGAGATGGGTTTACTGAAGCACAAATTGGAGTCTGATTTTCTACTTAAAAATACATGATGCTCCCTGTAGTTCAGGACGCTCTAAAGCCTTAGTGTGGTACTTCCTACCTCTTCAGCTTCATTTCTCAAACTTCCCCCTCATACCTTCCAGCCATCTAGAGCCCGTTCACAAGCTTTATTATTTGTCATCCTCTTAATCCCCGAATGCTCCATGCACTTGCAAGTATTTCTGTTAGAGTTTTCTCTGCTAGGGACTCCCAACTTTATACATTAAAATCTTTTATTCTGAAATGCAACCATCATCTTCTAC
>NW_007728510.1:72826-85934 GCF_000696425.1 Galeopterus variegatus
AGACAGAAGTGTAACTATGCCAAAGAGAGAAAATCTGTTGAAGTGAGTGATTCCTAGGTGCCTTGCATCCACCTGTTGTTTATCCTAGGCATTGCTTGCATCACCCCCCTTATCTTACACAAACATAGCATTCTGTTCCTTGCCTCTGGTTGCTAAGTAACCTGGGGGGGGGAGAAGATAGTAAATATTCACACAAGAGCTTTCAAGGCCACAAAGATGGAGTAAAGTCTGACCAGCACTCCCACCTTCCACCCCCAAAATCCTTGTAGTCCATAAAATCTTATCTGCCAATCTTCCATGAGGGCCCTAGAGCCAGATATCAGGAGTTACAGAGGATCTTATTAACCTAGTCTCTCATTCTTGGGAATGAGTCATTCAAATTAAACAGATATGTTTTATTCTGGAAAATGGCATTGTAGACGGGTTTTCAAAGTTAGATGTGTTTTACATGTGTTGTAGTCCAAAAAATCCTTAGTAAGAGGCATTTCTATGTGTGCTGAACTGTGGAAAGATATATAGGAAGTCTCATCCTATTAGGATTTTCCTCACAACCATGGAAAGGTGTAGAAACCAGGTGCAGACCATTGAAAACAACTCCTGACCATCTATCTGGAATTGCAACAGATTGAAGGCTTGATAAAACTTGCTGGTGAAAGTGTGCACCTCGTTGTCAGTAAGCAAATGGATTAAGGACATGTTTTTGAAGCCAAAGAATGCCTGTGCTCAGGTAAGAACATTACAGAAATGTCATGCCTACTTACAACAATGGAGCTTACAACACTAGTCCGTTGGCACATGAACTATACGTGCTGTTGGGCCGGTTACATATGTGGATCTGGGCCTCACCCAAACAGGAGCAGACATTGTTCCATCTTTCCCTCTAGTGCAGAAAGATGTAGGCCCCTCTCCTCAGGACACCTGGTATATAGAAGGTGCAGCAGATGGAATTCACCTGGCATTCCTCTGCTGTCTGGTTGGACTCTGACATTATTGGTTTGAGGAAGGAACTAAGAAGAGCAGCCTGTGGGCTGAGTTACAAGTGGTGTGGATCATACTAACACATGAACTTATGCTGCATAATTTAGTCATGGACAGCTGGGCTGTTTGGAAAGGCCTGGCTACTTGGATGCCACAATGGCACCAAGAAAACTGGACAATACTTGGTAAATAACTATGGGTTGCTGAATTATGAAAGGAAATCTAGGCACAAACATGTACTTGTACTCAAACCAAGTGATTTACAGTACCTTGTACTTTAGCACCATGCGGTGTTCCAGACATCCTCCATGTTCCCCTACTGAACTTAAAACAAAAGAGATGCTGGTGTGAACAAGCGTTCATGACGTTCATGGCTGTAATGTACAGGAAACACTTCACACCGTGACTGGCATCTAAAAGTGCTAAATAAACACAAACTCCTCTTGGTCTTAGTTTGAGCAGCACTTCATTTTTCAGGTTCAAAATAAGCTTGTCTTTGTCTAAGTTTGATTAACTTTTCCAGTAAGAACTTCCAACAAAGCAAGTTTTCATCCAACCCAATTCCTCGAAGGGTTACCATTCAATAAGTAATATTAGGGGTGTTTGCAAATAGAAATAAAAAAAGGTGATGTTTAAATTCCTACGAAACTTGATTTTCAAGGCCAAGTGATGAGAAACCTGGGTTGCAGAACCAGCTCGGAAATGAATAACTTCTGGAGCATCACCTCATTTCTCTATTGCTCAGTTTTCTTATTTATCAGGGATGGGATTATTAATACTTTTACCTACCTTGAAGAGTTTTGTGGATAAAAATATAATACCTCTAAAATTATTCTGAAAAAAAGGTAAAAGCTTATCAAATGTGAGGTGGTATCTGTAATAGTAAGAACTTATGAAACACTCTCATGACAGAACCATCTCTCAGGGATGTCCCCAAGCATATATGAGGCTGCTTGGCAAATTGATACACATATGGCCAGGGATTTAGTGGCAAGAGATAATAAATCCTCCCCAAGCCCTCCTGGGGCAGATAAGAACAAGTATAGCCAACCCCCAGAGACCTCTGATAACAAGGCCAGGGATAATATGGATAAACGGATTTCACAGATTATCCGAAAATATAACTTTCACCATTTACGACCTCTAAACTTTTGCAGAAATTCCTTAAAAGAAGCCAAATTACTTTCACCTGGACTCATAACCTACATGAGTTTTGCTGCCAGGTTCCTACCCCTTCTCATGCCCAGAAACAGCTGCAAAAAAAAAACCAAAGGAACAACCGGTAGAAATGCTGGGGCAGCTGCCATACATAATGCTGATCTAGCCTTGAGAGCTCAGTACGTTTTGTTCCCAGGAACCTATGAGGTGCTGGCCCTGTCAACATTTTCCTGGGGAAAGGAAAAAGCAACCAGGGCCTGCCAACCCAGGAAATTTTATTACTGATCAAACCATTGTGATTTCTCCAAGCCGTGCAAAGGAGCTTGTCCCTTCAACTGATACCCTGGCAGCAATGAAATCAGGTCTTGGATGTTCCTAGTCCACAACTTTTCTACAAATGTTTCCAAAGGTGGGGCAGGAAATGACTTAGAAATGAGTAGATCTTTTACTTAAATTATTCAACAATTCTTTCGCTGGCAACCCAATGAGGGAGTTGCCTTCCTGTCATTTCTCATGATGATAACTTTTCGTTTTCTTCTTTTTGCTACTTTTCCTGAAATATTGGTGAGATGATTCAAAAACATTGTGAAAAATATACCTGGAAGGACTGTCTGCAAAACAGCAGCCCCATAGGTTACACATTGTTTAATATTACGCAGGAACTCAAAAACAAAATCTAGGCGGGTTAAAAAGAAGAAAAATCATTCATATGCTCTTGGATGATTCAAAAACATTGTGAAAAATATCCCTGGAAGGACTGTCTGCAAAACAGCAGCCCCATAGGTTACACATTGTTTAATATTATGCAGGAACTCAAAAACAAAATCTAGGCGGGTTAAAAAGAAGAAAAATCATTCATATGCTCTTGATGGTGACAAAAATGGACTAGTGATGACTCCTACTTCAAGCAGTTTGCATTCACTCACTCATTGATTCAGCAAATGTGTGTTGAGGGTTTGCTCCCTGCCAGACAATCCAAACAAAACCACTGAAGTCTGTCTATCCAGTCTTTAGAATACTATCAATAACTGTGGCATGCAATTGCACTCCAACCCCATCCCTTGTGCATTTAGGCCAGTGAAATAAGTTACTGACGTTAGAGAGAGCATAAGGCAGTATGACTGGTCATCCCCGTTTGCCCAGAACTCAGAGGATTCTTAAAACACGAAATTTTAGTTTTAAAACTGGGAAAGTCCTGCAAAAACAGGGATGAGTTAGATTTGTACTTTGATAATCTTTTGTGTAACCTCTGATGATTTTTTAAAATCTTTAGACCTCAGTAGCATAAAAGTGAAAGAATAGATTATCTCTAAAAATTACCTTCAGCTTTAGTATTCTGAGTGAATTTAACATCTTTTAAGGATTAAAATGGGTCTGAAGGGACAATAAAAGTATAGAGATTTCCTTGCCCGTCTCTGTTGACAAATAAAAATAACACCAAGTTGAAATCCTGTTGGATTCCCAACAATTACAGTGATCTAATCTAAACATAAGCTACTCTTTTTAATTAAACACCAGAGTTCTTTGCCTCAGTGCTTGGATAAACTTAGCCCAGCACAAAGTTCTATTCAGAAACTGTGACAGAGAACCCTAGAGTCTATTTTGGCAAGAAATAATCAAAAAGTAGATTTAGCTGGGTTACTTTAGCAATGAAGCAGAGTATTGACCTCATAGTATTTCTGGTGAAATAGACCTTTGTTGCCTTTTGGTGCTTCTGCATCATGGGTAACATTGGAGAAGGAATTAAGGAATACACTCTCACCACTCACCACACAAACACTCACAACTTTGGAAGAATCATAAATAAGGAAATCAGAGGATGTGGGGATGAAGGAAAGCAGCAAAGCCTGATCCCGGTTCTAACACTAACCTGAAGAAGTACCTTATTCTTCCCGGACTTTAATAGTCTCATCTATAAAATGGGCAAGAATCATACTTCCCAGGGTCATGTGAGGGTAAACTTATTCTCTTTGTTTTTAAGTGTTTTGTTTTTTCTTGTATTTATCCATCCTTATATTCTGTAAATACGGATTCATATATGGATGGATTTTACTTTATATATAGTACACATAGTATTATTTATATAAAGTATGAGGATGGATTTAAAAAATAAAACATATCTATATATAAATCCATCTATATTAAATATAAAATTATATATAAGCTATATATTATATATAAATTATATATATAACAAATATCTAGACATATAGATGTATATATGTCTACATATATACCCACTATGTGCCCGTGGCATTCCTACATACAAATAGCATTTCAAAATGCCAAAAATGCTATGCAAATCTAGGGGAATATGTTGTGAAAAAGTAAGTTCCAGAACCACTGTCTTTAGCTCCTTCAAGTCCTGTCAGATCAGTCTGTTGGCTAACACAACACAGTCATGCAGATTAAGACAGGAAGTTAGGTATCATTGAGATTACCTCCATGTCTCTGAGCAGCATTTCCCCTTAAGTTGTTGGGGGCAAAAAGCAATGTAAGAGTATCCCATAATGCACAGAATCTCGTGCTTAGAAAGTCCTCAAGAGGACCCTTGTCTGATGATGCCTTCTTTGATCTGGACAAATGCTCATGCAGTCCCTGCCTGAGCACGGTCAGGAAGAGAGAACTCACGTGCTCCTAAGATTTTTTTCTTCCTCTTTGCTTTTATGTAATGCATCTTCACTGATCCGTCTCATCGTTGATCCACCTGATTGCATTCTTTGGGGTTCCTGAGACTAATACGTGCTAAATGCCATGCCCACCACACACACAGTAGACACTGAATAAATGGCATTGTTCTCCCTTCCTCTGCTTTCTCCTTCCTACATAACTGCTCATTGAAGTTAGGTCACAGTTAGCATTCTTTAAAAAAAAGTTTTCCTGATGTCCTGGAAGACCTGCTGTGGGCTGACAACCAGAATATTCCTCTGAAGATGATCAGTGAAAATTCAAGAGGAAGACAGAAGAGTGAGGTGGCAATTTGGCATCAGGATCTGAATTCTGTTTGCAACCAAAAGACACTCTCTCGCCTTTAGATTGGCAAGTAGCCCAAAAACTGCTGAAATTCCAATTCAATAGCGAAGTCCCTATCTCACCTAGTCCTTATACCAGTGGCTTCACAATGCTGAGTTTGATTTAACTTTCTTGCCAACACAGGGAAACAGGTTGTTAGAAAACAATTATCTCAGGACCTCCCTCAAAACTGCTGTTTTTCAACACCATTAGTGTTGAGATAGCAGCGTGTGATGGCAGGATGATTTATCTCTCAATACTGATCTGTTCATACATTACTGGACGTTTCCTCCACAGCTGATTCCATCAGTCATCAATCACACGATCACCTGAACGGTTCTGCAGCCTGTGCTGGTCTGACACAGCCGCATTTGCCGTTTATCTTACAGACCATCTCTCACTCTTGCCAGTTTTAATTCTGCTCCATTTTCATTCTCCTCTCCTGTCCCCCGAGGGCTCTGTCTGGGACATATTATTATTCAGTATTTACAGGTATGTCACCCGAAAAATGTCACCATCGCAAATGACTAAAACTCAGGAGCTTGCACAGAATCATCTGAGACTAAAACTCAGGGGCTTGCACAGAATCATCTGTGCCCCAGCCACAATTTTGAATTTTTATACCATGATGTAAGTTCTACAACCACCCACAAATCTCTAAAATCATTGACCTGGTTCAAAGGAAGCCTTGAGGCAGAAGTGAGCCATTTGCTAAGATCCTTCAATTTTAATTGTAAAGTTTCCATTTTGGAGAAGAATATATTCAGTTCTTTATTTTTAGAAAACTATAATTTAGAAATGCTCCCACCATTACTAATGTTGTCACACAAGTGAGGCTGTAAACATGTATCTTTAAAACTCTAAAATGTATCATTATAAATTGTCTTTATTTTATTAGCAAATGTATTTCCCCTTCAATGATGGAATTTAAATACTTAATTTAGCTAACACATATGTTATACTTCTGACATCCAGAATGTAAGCATATACACATGTGTTAATCATCAAACCAAACCTATGCTCCTCATGACTGTCACAGAGGATATTTGGACAAACTGTTTAAATAGAAAGGGAAGCCCATTTACTCAAGGCATACTATACACGTGGCTTTTTAATAGGCATTGTCTTTCAAATGCTGACCACAATTCTGGTAAATGTAATCGTCTACATGTTTATAAATAAGAAAGCTGAAGTGCCAAAATTTTGACAAACTCAGAGAGGTGTCTCAGCCAGCATTTTAACCTGTAAATATTCCACTTCTCAATGTCCCCTCATGCCAATCTCTGCCTTTAGAAAGGAATCTACTATTCTAGGTTATTGTAAAAACTTCTTCCTTAAAGTTTGTACTCCATGTTTAGCCTGGTATATTAGTCCTTTTTCTGTTGCTTACAAAGAATACCTGACGCTAGGTTATTTACAAAGAAGTGAAATTT
Source organism: Galeopterus variegatus (assembly GCF_000696425.1). Classification (NCBI taxonomy): domain Eukaryota; kingdom Metazoa; phylum Chordata; class Mammalia; order Dermoptera; family Cynocephalidae; genus Galeopterus; species Galeopterus variegatus. The sequence continues at coordinate 79,408 of NW_007728510.1, forward strand.
ATTTCTTACAGTTTTGAAGGCTGTTTTGATTGTTAAAGAGGATATTTGGTCTAGGGGGTGCATCTGCTTAAGGGTTTCTTCTGGATAGGAACTCTCTACAGGGTTCCATGCTGACCCAGGCAATCACATGGTGAAAACAGCAAAAGCTCTTTCCTGTGCTCTCCTTATAAAGTTACCAGTCCATATCTATGGCAACTCATTAAACCATTAACACATTTCTTCATGAATGGATTCACCTATTCATGAGGACAGAGTTCTCACAATCCAGTCACCTTTCAACGGCCCCACCTTTCAAATACCATAATTGGATTTCTCGCCTTCTCAATGCTGTTAGAATGAGGATCAAATTTCCAACACATGAACTTCTGGGGGATACACTTAACCCAGAGCATGTGGTGCAACATATTATCAGACAAAGGTCAGCCATCTTTTTATATCAGCCTTGGTGCTGATTCACTCTGTCCTGATTCATCATGAAGAAGGCAGATGAGGCGAAAACTATGCTTGCCTTTTCCCCAGAATGGACTAGAATGATCCCAGATTCTGCAATAGTCATTGGGCCCACATTGGTGCCAGATCACGTGAGCTGACCCAGTTCACTCTGTCCTGATTCATCATGAAGAAGGCAGATGAGGCGAAAACTATGCTTGCCTTTTCTCCAGAATGGACTAGAATGATCCCAGATTCTGCAATAGTCATTGGGCCCACATGGGTGCCAGATCACGTGAGCTGACCCAGCTTATGAAAGAAAGGCATCATCCTCAAGGTGAAGCCAGGCTCCTTGGAGCTCTACACCTGGGTCTGGCTCCCAGGTCCCATCCAGTAAAAAAATTCCCTTAACTTGCTTTGTTCAATACAACTATTCCCCCAAAAGGGTTTACATGGGGCCGTGACTGGTCAAGGGGAGATAACAAGTATTCCTTGGTTTCCTTGTCAATCTCAGCACACCACCAACAACTTGGAGGAAGTTCAAATGGGCCAGTAAAGCCAGGACTTTGGAGCAAGCAATGGCAGATCATGAGGGCAATCCAGGCAGGCCACCCAACTGCAGGGATGCCCTGCAGAGCAGCAAGCAGCAGTAGGAAAGCCTGGAGGCCACTCTAACTGGAAGGGGAGCAACAGCAAGATGCAAATGTGGGAGCACTTACAGGAAACCCAGGCATGGTCTGCAAGAGCAACTCTCCAGTCTCCCAGGTGACTCAGGGGAGACAAACTGAGCTCTAATCTCTGACAGCCCGATCTTCTGGATATGTCGTCAACATACTGATAATCCTAATGACTTACTCTGTAGGAGGCATTTTTGTTCTATGTGTTATTAGCTCTTAATCTTCTCCACAATTATATGAAGCATATGCTATTCCTATCCCCAATGTATATATGAACTTGTCCAATGTAATGTAGTCCATAATAGAATAAACTGTAAATTCCAAACCTGGACACACTATCCCTAGAACCTATACACTTTTCGACCCACTACCACTTCTTGGATTTAAGGTGAAGACTAAATAGCAAGCACTTATGGGCTGCAAAGTTACATGGAAAGTACTAGTCCAAGCATTTGTTTTCATCCATAAAATGTTTACAACAACCCTATCAGGTAATATGTCCATTGGCATTGTCAGGAAAAGAAGCCACATTGCATGTTTTGAGTATCAATTGTATTAATGCAGGTAATTACAGGTTTGCACAATCTTTTGGAAAGGCTGAATAACAGAGTTCAGGCAAGCCATCAGGACCTTCTCTGCCTGCTGCATCTACATGTGTGGACTCAACACCCACACAGAGGCCACTGAACATCTTAAGGGCCTCTCAAAAGTTCTCACTGGCTTCTTGACCAGCAGCGCTGAGACAGACTCATCCGAAGCCACATTGGACTTCACATCAACCAGCCCACACATCTGCCTACAAGCACCTTTTGTGGAACATAATGGCTTCTTCTTCTCTTCTTCCAGGAAAATCTTACACAAGTGCCTCTCTTTGGAGACTCTATGCAAAACCATACTTGAAAGGATATTTTAAGAATAGTAATTCCTGGCTTCTCTGCAATGTATAGGAAACATAGAAACATGTAAAGTTGCATCATGTTGACAAGAGATAAACTGAGAGAGTTACGTATAATTAGTACCTCATTTTATAGTTGAGGAAGCTGAGGCACAAAGAGGTTAATTGATTTTCCCCAAGTCATGTAAATAGTAAGTGACAGAGCCAGTATTCAAATCCAGAGAGTCTGGCTCCAGAATCCGCGTTCTTGCCATTTCATGAGATTGTGTTCACAACAGACTTAGCTCCATAAAGCTTGGCACACCCATTTCAGTGCTATACCCATTAAGTGTTATCTGGGTTTTTTCTTTTTTTAATTATTATTATTATATTACTTGTATTTCTATATTTATTTTTATCATAATTATCACAACTAGAATTGCTCAGCTATTATCTAAAGAAAATTGAATACACCCGCAAACAGTCTATCCCACATTCCAAGGCAACCTAAGTGGGTTTTCTTCCCCTAATGAATGTAGCATTATGACTTTGACCCAGATTTCTAAATAATTACTAACTCTTTAAAAAAATAACACCCTGAGTAGCCATAGATATGTGTGAATACAAGCATACATGCACACACAGGTGCGGACACACACACATTCACACACAGTTTGTGAACTGCAGCTACATAACCATATTTCAATTGATGCAATTCACCACACTGACTTCCACAAGCTTCACCCAGGCAATCCCGGCTGGCCAATTATTGCAGGTAGCCTGCTCTCACATATTCACCACACAGAACACATGTCAAAATGCACTTGGAAACAACCTGCAGGCTGCAGCACACTGAGAAAGTGAGGCTGAGAGTTGGACTTGCTAGCTTTGGGCTGCCTGGCATAGCCTGGAAAGCATATGCAGTCTCTGATTCCATCTCTAGGTACTGCAGGGAAAACTCTGTAATTGGAAAATGCTGCCCAAGCAGAAAGGCTGCCGTGCTTAATAAACAGTGCACTCTGAAAAAGTTCAAAAATTACCAGAGGAGAAACACAGCCTCGTGTTACTGTCAGTGTTCTAGAACTGGATGAAATTGATCCAAGGTTTCAGCTATGTTCTTTCTCTTACAGCTCATTTAACCATGCAATTAGGCAGTTAAGTAGATGCAAAAGATTTAAAATTAAACATGCTGCTCATCAATCCAGTGGTCAGAAGTTTTTACCTTAAAGTAAATAATCAGTTTGCTTTTTTCATTTTCTTTCTTCACCCCTCATTCCTATCCATCTCCAATCTTGCTAAATAATCAGTTTGCTTTTTTCATTTTCTTTCTTCACCCCTCATTCCTATCCATCTCCAATCATGCTCAAAGAAAGAGAGAGAGAGAGAGAGAGAGAGAGAGAGAGAGAGAAAGAGGGTGTTTATCTGAACTCAGCAATTTCATAATTTCTATGAGCGGGTAGGAGCAAAAATAGTAAGTTGGAAGATTTCAAATGAAAAGGCTATCGAGCAGAGCAAGGGCACGATCACGTGGCTAATAATGTATTTTGCAAATGTAGGAGAGAAAATTATGCATGAATACCAATTTCCATGATAGGAAGGTGAGCAGCCTGTTTCACGACTCCACATTCAATGCTGGAAATCACATCACTCTGAACAGGTATACAGTATTATATTCCGATTGAGAAAGGAATGCCATGTGAATGCGCTTGGCAGAAAAGTAGCAGAGGAATATTGCATCTTTAATAGGATTTTTGATTCAAATGTGCTGAGCCAAACTATTTAAAATTGCGTTTGAATAGTAAACAGATAACATCATCATTTTAAAACACCTGCACACTTGTGCCAGATCAACAGAGAGCCTGCAAAATAAAGACAGGGAAAAGAAGGTATCAGCTCTGAATAGAAAATAAAATTAAATATAACTTCTCAGCCATGAGGCTCAAAGAGGCAAAGTAAGGTTAACTCCATCCTTCGTCAGCACAACTCAGGGGTTTCAGAGCCACTGTGTTCCTCCTCCTCAAAGTATCTTTCTCAAATGCAGATTTAATTTGGGTGGAGCTTTTTCTTGCCTCTTCCACCAAATTGATTTAATTTTGGTCATCAGTTTGCATTATTCATGTTTAGTACGTGATGTGAGGAAAAGGTAAAGAAAAAAATGCCATCAGGAAGTATCCCCACAGAATTGAAATGGCAGTGACTCAGAGGCAGAGGACGTCAGAGGAAGCCTAAGAAACTGTATTAATTACCACTGCTGCTGGGAATGACTCAGTTTTCCACACTCCTCCCAAATTAATGGCCATGCTGTTGCATAACTGAAAGTTAGACCTTTATATGTGCAGACTTTCTTATCAGCCTCAGTTTTCCAGCAATCTTTTTTAACCAACATTTCCCTGTATAGAGTATACAAACCAATGCTCTGGATTTGGAGTTTTAGCTTTGTTTGTTGTTGTTGTTGTTGTTGTTTTGGCTATTTTAATTAGCATTATTCAGGAGAAATTCACATGGGAGAGAAAGAATTCTATGCATAAGAGATGGCTGTAAGCTGAGGAATTTCTCAAATTTTTAGCAGAACTTCTGAGCCCAGGATTTTGTGACCTGTCCATGAGGCAGCATCATATTTCTCTTTGCTGTGTAGAATAACACACAAGGTTGTCATCTAGGCTTCTGTACATTTTTTTCTTCTTGAAGAAAGCATCCTCATTTCTTGGTGTATCCCATGCAGAGGAAGCTTGAAGTCTGAGGCTTCAAGAAAACTCCAACTTGTCTATGAAGCAGACAGAGGTATGATCAGAATCAGAGAATCAGTACAGCAGAGACACTAGATTGTGTTGTGTTTGCATCATGAGTTGAAGGACATTTTTTGTCACGGCCCAACAGCTTTTTAAGTTTTATTTACAAATTTCTAAACATGATTTATGATGAAAACATTAAACACATAAAAAGGTATACAGAATAACTTTGTCTCCCACTGTTGTCCTCTAACTGCCCGTTGTCATCCCTTTGAATAGATGACCATCTGTTATTTTATTATTATCCATCTTTCCAGAGAGTTTTAATATGTTCAAGTCATGGCTTCCTGGCTTCATCATGTATCTTCTAGGCCCTGACAGTCTTGACTTCTCGGGACCTGATTTGCTTTAAGGGTCAGACTTCTTAGTTTTTATACTGATGGTCTTGGAGGAAGGGAAAGATTATCTCTTTATTCCAATTCAGGAATCACCAACACAAAGATATTAAAAATATTTTCAGACACAGCTTCCTAAAATAAGTTTGATTATTATTTTGAAGCAGGAAAACTTTGTTTTTCCTCAGGTAAATTCATTATTCTGAAATGACATTTCACTGATAATAATAATGAGATTGAACCCAGTCTTACTCCCTCCCCCAATATATTAATTTCTTTTCTTTTTGTTAAGGGTAAATTTTATCATATCAAAAAACTCACAGATGATTATATTTGCTGCTATTTTATGGTGTCTGTGGTGAACATCTGTGGGTTTTGTTTGCCCAACAATCATTCCCCCCTACTTCTGGCAACTGTACCCTATTCTCAGTTGGAGAACAACCCTTGTTCTTCGCTCATGTGTTTCCGGTTGGGCTGATACACTCTCCAAACCACAAGGATGGACATATGAGCCTTGCCAAGCCAACCAAAGTTAGATCTCCTCTGGCTATATCAATTTGTTCTCGGATCATCACATGACCAAAGCAGGCCAGTGGGAAACTGCCCTGGCCCTTTTGTCAGCTCTCTTCAGACAGAGAAACTGTCTATGCCCTGGAATTGCTAATGCAGTAGATTTGTCAACCCAGAGCTGCAGGATACCATCTTGCTCCACCATTGGAGGACCTGGCCCAACAATGAAACCATCACAAAGGAAAGCAGAACTGAAAAATAGAGAAAGACAGATCTTAATTGTTCAGTACCTGGATCCAAATATTTTCATTTCAAAAATGTGAACTAACTAGTCCCCTTTTGGTTCAAGACATTTGAATTGATTCTCTGCCACTAGGAACTAAGCAAGTCCTTGTTCATTGCAATAGCAGTCGGCCTACACTTATTCTATTTAAAATTGATAATTGGTTTGCTCATATCACCTATACTTTTGTAAGTTGTAGTACACACAGACATAAAAAATACCGGAATTCCCCAAATAGTACTGTTATCCTCTTTACAGACACTAAGCATGGAAATATGCTTATACCAGGTACCGGCCATTATGAGATATTTAGCTAGTTCAGAAACCTGATGAGTTTCCACCAGATTAATAATTTGGGTCCTAAAAAATATTCTTTGGGGGCTGAAACTTGCAATTTCAAGAGTTTATCTAGTCCAGCTACTTCCATTTCACTAGGCTATGGCCCTACATGACCTCAGAATCAGAACCTATAGGAGCAAGGCCCGAAAATCTTTTTTTTTTTCCTTTTTGTCTTTTTTCGTGACCGTCAACGGATCGCAACCCTCAGTGTTGCCCCCGCACCGGATCGGGACCGGCCACGGGATCGCAACCCTCAGTGTTGCTCCCGTCCCTCGCTCAGCCAGTGAGCGG
>NW_007728510.1:86813-105259 GCF_000696425.1 Galeopterus variegatus
GGCAACACTGAGGGTTGCGATCCCGTGGCCGGTCCCGATCCGGTGCGGGGGCAACACTGAGGGTTGCGATCCATTGCCGGACACAGAAAAAGACAAAAAAAAAAAAAAGCCCCTTAGGGGCTGACCCCGTGGCTCACTCGGGAGAGTGCGGCGCTGGGAGCGCAGTGGTTCTCCCGCCGCGGGTTTGGATCCTATATAGGGATGGCCGGTGCGCTCACTGGCTGAGCGCGGTGCAGGCCACAAAACCAAGGGTTACAATCCCCTTACCGGTCACAAAAAATAAATAAATAAATAGAAAGCTCCTTAGGAGAACAATAATGATGAAAATGTTGAGAAACACTAGGAAACTGGAGAATTTAGGAATCTAAAGGGGCAGCCATTTCTCAGCTCCAATGGATTCCTGGTTGTGTGGCAATATGGCAGGATCATATATTTCAAGAAAAACCATAAACCTAGATATCTGGATAAAATTTTCCAAGTTTTAAATTTGTTTTGTAAAGAAAATTAACAAGAGCCCTTTGTAGGCCAAACGAATTATATCTCAGGGCCACGTTGCCAGCCAGCTGCCAATGTAAGGTCCATCTCCTAAGTGGAAATGTGAAGGAATTGTTATGTCCTTAGAGCATTTGGTGGTTACTAACCAGTTAAATTAGACTAAGAGTGAAGGCATTATTCATGCTGCCCCTTTTAGGAAAAGTGGTGAGCATTTAATCTAAAAGTGGAATCGTTTGTCCATTGGCAAAATTGAGAAATATTTTGCTGGCTGTTCAATATTAACCAAGGTGTCAATAATCTTGGAAAAGGGGCCTTAGTCATTCCAAAGCTATTTTCAAATGAACAAAACAATTATCCCACGGAAAGAAAGTGTGCTTATGATCCATTCAGGCTTTAAAGTTCTGCTTTTCAAACTAGCAAGCCTAGTTCCCACATAAGCAGAGATTTGTTTATTTTGCTTATCTCAAACCACAGCGAATATTGTCTCTGTCTCTAAATGGTCAGATTTCTGCCTGCCATATCTTAATTCTGCCTTAGAGAGATAACTCCAAAAAGTTAGAAACTGTGTTTACTGAACTTGTTATACTCACACAAAAGGATGCTAAATATTTGATGGTAATCTTCTCGCTCTTTGAATTAATACGAGTGCCAATCTAAACAGCACATATAGAATGAAATTTTATTTTAATTGCATTTCCCACGTTCCATTCTCCTCACATAAATTCTAAGAATAAAATTAAAGTCAGCTCTAAAAAGTATGTCTTTCCTCCTCTAACTGACATGAAGACATTAGTTTCGCCTTAATCACTTTTCATTTGAGCAGCTTAGGAAGGCTCAGCATGAATTTTTTATGTGTCAGATATACTGTATTCCTCCACCTACTCAATCCCGTCCTGCTGTTTTCTGCATTTCTTCCCCCGTCATGCTTTGACTTCGGATAATCTATTTCCTCTGAGGTATTTGGCATTTTTGTAAAGTACTTTTACCCCTGGTTAGCTGGGACAATGCTGAGTGTAAGGGAATATTGGTAAACTCAGCAATTCAACAGGCAAAAAATGGAAAGGAAGTGTCAGAGTCATTGGGGAATTTGGGGGACATTCATTAGGCTTTTCCCCCCAAGCTTGAGGAAGCCCTGTACAGCCTGGGAAGCATTTTAATTTCCACAATGGGTAAGGGCTTTTTATTTCCTATCTGTGTTCACCTAGAGGAGCTCCGTTCAGGAATTAAAATTTAATGAAGAATCAAGTTTGAAATTCTGCACCAGTGCACAATGCTTATAAATACACCACACTGATACTACCCGGGTGCTATAAATAATACATGTAATGTTGATTAAAATTTTGATGTAAATTTTTAAAAACTTTATTAAAGTTGTAAAATAACTGACATGGGTTGTTTATAGTTAGATGACAACTTAATTAATCAACTGCTGTCTCCACTGCTATAAAGACTAGGAGTACATATTCACTTTATTTTTATCCCTGAAGAATGAGCCAGAAAACACAAAATTATCTCCCTTTCAAAACACCAAATTATCTTTTTTTCAAAGCAGTCTGAGTATTAATTGTGAAGCATGACAGCACATAGTCTTTGCCTAGACTAATAATTAATCTAGAAAATACAAATTTCTGACATTCAACTGGTGCATAACTGAAGTGATAACCAGGGAACATTTATTCACACTCAACCCAGAAATGATCATTTTTGTCTCGGTACAGAGAAAATTTTCAGTTTTGAGGTCACTAAACAATTTAATTCTTTATTAGAGATAAAAATTAAATGCACAAAGAATCACCACATGAAAGAAAATGTATATATACACATATATTTAAGGCTGGTTTTTTCAGGATTCTTGTTTAATGAGACATCCCTTACAAAATGAGAAATCCCAGAACAGTATTGGAAATAAGTAAGATGATAACTAAAGTAATCAGATAGTCAGTCTTTTATTATTTTATTATTGCCTTTTCCAAGAGCTTTGTTACAAGTGAAATACTTCACAAAATATAAGGTGCTGGTTCTTAAGAGAAAGTGTTTGTAATTATTGATATAGGTTCCATTCGTTCATTCACTCAGCAAACTTACTACCTGCCAGGCCCTACGCTTTGTTACAAGTGAAATACTTCACAAAATATAAGGTGCTGGTTCTTAAGAGAAAGTGTTTGTAATTATTGATATAGGTTCCATTCGTTCATTCACTCAGCAAACTTACTACCTGCCAGGCCCTACGGTAGGCATCAGGCAGATTCCCAGGGTCAACTAGAAGCAATTCCACTGGGTTTACAGCAATTATTGATATAGGTTCCATTCGTTCATTCACTCAGCAAACTTACTACCTGCCAGGCCCTACAGTAGGCATCAGGCAGATTCCCAGGGTCAACTAGAAGCAATTCCACTGGGTTTACAGCGTAACAGTGTATGCATTATGGACACACATAACTTTGTAGCAAGGATACTGAGCCCAGTGCACCTGAATTCAAAGGCTAGCTCCATTTAACCTCTCCGAATCTCAATTTCCTTATCTGAAAAGTATGGATAGCAATATTACTTACACCATAAATATGTTGTGAGGATCCAGTGAGATAATTCTTGATAAATTCTTAGCACAGCATCAAAAATATAGTATGTTTTCTATTAAAAAGTTAATTTTTCTTCTTTCTATAGGAGATAATTCTTGATAAATTCTTAGCACAGCATCAAAAATATAGTATGTTTTCTATTAAAAAAGTTAATTTTTCTTCTTTCTATAGTGTTGTTCTTTCTGTAGCATTGTTCTCCTTCAAAGGAGTAATTGTCAGGATGTTAAGCTCTTAGCATGCAACAGGGAAAAATGGTTTATTATTACCCAGAACTGCATCCTTTGAAATTACCTGACACCGTGGTTATTCTGACTTTCCCTCTAGGCTCAGCCATGTATATTAACTGTCTCCTAAAACCACGCTTCAAATCTGACTCATGTTGCTGTCTACCAGCATTAAACACCAGCACTGGATTAATCATAAAGCAAAATAAGTTCTTGCTTAGGGCAGGAAGGGAAGGAAAGGGAAAGGGAAAGGGACAGTGCGAGTTTTCCTTCCTAGCTAGCACACCCTTAACTTTTTCACTGTCACACTCCACCTTAGTGGATTCTTTTATTATTGTCTCTTTGGCATCTTCAACTTTAATCTGCATTGCTTAGAAATGGTGTTTTCTTAGGCATGGTCAGTGATTAAAATTTAAAACTTTGGTTTGAAGGTGTTGTCATGTGTCACATTTGTTTTCATCTCATGGAGTGAGAGTTTCTGTTTTCCTTCCAATGTAAACACAGCTGAGTGGATCTGCCTATCATTGAACTTGTCAGCTGATTGGTGACAAGGTCCCTTAGACTATTTTAAGCAATGGTAGGACCGAGAAGGAATCATTTTGGGGCTGTGTTTAGTGCATCAATTGGCCTTACTCCAGTCCTGTTAAACACCCACAAGGGCACACAACCTCTTTTGTCTCCGGTATCCTGATAAATATTTTCCCATACATAAGTGAGCCTGACTCCTCATGCCTGGAAATAAAAGTGCATTGACTGTTTTCATAAAGCTCAGCTTTGCAAAGACTTCTCAACATTATCCAGTGCAACCGCCTGTTGGAGATCTAAACCCCCTTTCTCCTTTTACTTACCCTGTAAGTCTTTCTGCTGTTCCTTCTGCTGTGTTCCGCTACTTACTGTGACTACAGCACTTTGAAGGTGCCTTCAGTGGAGCCCACATCAATTTGTGCTGTCATTCATTTACATGTTTATCCTTCCAGGATTACAGCACACTCACCTTTCTGTCCTTAGCAATTGATTCACACATAGGTAGTGGGTTCTCAATAAATATTTTTGGACGAAAGAATTTGTAATTAAATTTTTAAAAATCATTCAGAATAGCTGAAACATATTTAATGCTTCTTAGAGTTCTAATTAGATTAAGCTCTAATAGTCTAATTAAGCATAGTAATATTCCTTTTGCAGAATTCCTTCACCACAAAGGTTTCTAGACCTGAAAACCCAAAACTGATGATCAGTAAATCTCAATAGATTAATACAGAGATTTAAAGGGACTGAATACACATCCCAATATAATTGTCTACCCATTCTCCACATTACTTGTCCAATAGGCAGTTCTCCGTCCTTATCTTTTTTTTTTTTTTGTCAATATACAATGTGGTTGATTGTTGTGGCCCATTACCGAAAACTCCCTCCCTCCTCCCTCTCCCCCCTCCCACCCAACAATGTCCTTTCTGTTTGCTTGTCGTATCAACTTCAAGGAATTGTAGTTGTTATGTCTTCTCCCCCCCCCCCGCCGGGGTTTTTTTTGTGTGTGTGTTTTTTTTTTTTTTTTTCCCCCCCCCCCCCCCGCGGGTGGTTTTTTTTTGTGTGTTTTTTTTTTTTTTTTTCCCCCCCCCCCCCCCGCGGGTGGTTTTTTTTTGTGTGTTTTTTTTTTTTTTTTTCCCCCCCCCCCCCCCGCGGGTGGTTTTTTTTTGTGTGTTTTTTTTTTTTTTTTTCCCCCCCCCCCCCCCGCGGGTGGTTTTTTTTTGTGTGTTTTTTTTTTTTTTTTTCCCCCCCCCCCCCCCGCGGGTGGTTTTTTTTTGTGTGTTTTTTTTTTTTTTTTTCCCCCCCCCCCCCCGCTGGGTTATTTTTGTGTGTGTGAATTTATTTATTTATTTTTAGCTCCCACCAATAAGTGAGAACATGTGGTATTTCTCTTTTATCTTAATGGACTTAATGGCAGCATGTGGCGTAGTTCATTGCTCCCTCTTCCTTGAAATGCTTTCTTTACTCAGCCATATCTTCTCAGTCTCCTTGGCTGGTTCCTCCTCATCTCCCTAACTTCTGAACATCAGTGTGTCCACAGCAGTCCTTGAATTTCTCTTCTCTTCCCTATCATCAGTGGCTCCTTTAGAGATCTCATCCAGTCTCATAGCTTGAAATACCGATTATACACAGAAGCCTCCCAAAGAATTATCTCCAATCCCCACTCACCCATCAGCTCTAGAGTTGCAAATACAACTGTGTAGATAACATCTCCACTGAGACATCTGATAAGGCATCTCTAACCCAACATGTCCAGAGCTGAACTTTCATTATTCCTGCCTCCCATAATAATAACTCTTTCCATTTTGATGGTTACTCAGCCCAAACACCTTGGAACCATCCCTGACTCCTGTCTTCCACTTATACCTCGCATCCACTCAGCCTGAAAATTCTCTTTATTCTACCCTTAGAAGTACATACAGAAGCTGACAATTTCTCACTACCTCTACCCTGGTTCAAGACCCATCATGTTTTGCTTGGATTATTACAAACTTTCCTAATTTGTCTTCTTGCTTCTACCTTTGCTCTCTCTACTGCCTATTCTCAACTCATTAACAGAATGATTCTGTAAACTAGATGATGCCATTCCTTTGCTCAGAGCAAGAGCTGACAATTCTGCAGTGGCCTATAAGGCCCTGCAGGATCTTGTCACCTGTCGCCTATTCTCTCTCCTCTCTCTGGCCTCATTTCCTACCATCTCCTCCTCCCCCACTCTGCTCCAGCCACAATGGTTGTCTTTTTCTTCTTCAAACACACCAGAGCCAAGCACAGGTTTGCCACAGGGTAGGTATTTGATACCTACTTGTAGAAGGAGGGAGGGAGGAAGGAAAAGAAGGAAAGAAGGAGAAAGGAGGAGAGGAAAGGAGGAAGAAATGAGTTGGTAAATAGCTTAAACACAGCATTCAAAAGCAAACTGGCTGTGTTTAAAGTAATATACTTTGTTATTTTAACAGTCAATAAAAATACTCTTTGAATATGTCTCAACAAAATTTGGATTTTGATACTTGCTTTCAAGCTAAATTGTAGGTTTATAACCATTCTTATTATTTCATGTCTTCAGAAAATTATCGGGCCGGCCCGGTGGCGCACTGGACAGTGCACCGCTTGGGAGTGCGGCGGCGCTCCCGCCAAGGGTTCGGATCCCATGTGGAGACCAGTTCCCGCTCACTGGCTGAGCGCAGTGCAGGCACAACACCGACGGTTGTGATCCCGTTGCCGGTCCCCGGTGCGGGCGCGACACCGAGGGTTGCGATCCCGTTACCGGTCAGTAAAAAAGACAAAAAGGAAAAAAGAAAAAAGAAAATTATCTAAGTGTCCACGGGCAAATGGAATGGACACATTATAGAGCCCCAGAACGGTTTCAGAAACAATCAATGCATTTTATAAAAAGAAAAAAATATTCTGGAGTATTAGTTAGAAAAGCACAGGCTTTATTTCATGGACAAATCAAAAATGCAATGCTGAAGAAATTGATGTTATGCCAAAAAAAAAGTATACAACTTGAAGGAAAAATTGGGTTGAAAGAACAGAAGTGACCAACTGATGATATCAGATAAAAAAAATTAAGAATAACTATCTATAAACTTGTAATAGACACAGTTATTCAACACTTCACAGATTGATTTTGAAGGCATTCTCAATGTGCTGCAGAAATCAAACATCTGGATCTATACAACTTCAGTTACTAAAATTTTAATATCCTTGATATTGTTTTAAGAAAAACTATCATGACCTTAGAGCCCACAAACTGTGAAAACAAAGTAAATTTTGGATCTGAACCATGAATTGAGAGATTCTTCAGAGATACGGGACAGAGTGAACATGTCTCTACTGAGAGAGAAGTAATAGGCTGATGTCACCACTTGCCCCACAAATATGGAAAGTGACTATTCAATATTTGTTGTCATTGCTTAGGGTGCTACCTGATATGATAAAGCCTTACAGTGGCTTATTTTCTCTATCTGTCGAGTACACCTAACTAAGTTACCCAGATACCTAAATCTTCCATGATTAAGTGTTAGCTTTTTGTTTAAATATGCCTAAAGTGTATTGTCTCCTTCAGCAGAGTTCACTGAATGTAATTTAACTGATTTCTGATGGCTCAGATGCTCCCAGAGAGACAGTGTGAAGTAGGCATAAAGAACTGGACTTGAAAGACAGACTGACATAAGGGACTGCTCTCTTCTACCCATAAGACGTTTGAGCTCAAAGTTATTTAAACCCTCTAAACCTCAGTGTCCTTATCTGGAAAACAGGGATACTCACTCTACCACTGAGAGAGTTCAGTGGGATATGCACACAGTCAGCACTCATGCATTCCTTTTATAACCCCCCCCCCCCCATTTCTTCCACACAGGCTCCAGCACAGCCATGTGGGACCACACTGGGCAGCCAAGCAGTCACTGAACAGAAAGACGGAGACTGGTCTTTCCACACTGCTTAGATACTGGCACATTTTTTCTTTTTAACCCCCCCCCCCCCCATTTCTTCCACACAGGCTCCAGCACAGCCATGTGGGACCACACTGGGCAGCCAAGCAGTCACTGAACAGAAAGACGGAGACTGGTCTTTCCACACTGCTTAGATACTGGCACATTTTTTCTAACTCTGATCTCAATTGGTCCCAGTTTCTTCCTTATTTCACACTGTCTGCCATTGAGGTCCCAGCATGCATTGTAGGCAAAGCTATCATCTCAGCCCTAATGGTTCTCACATCAATTTGCTAGATTTTCTGGCTCCTCCCTCCCTCCAGGGTATTGCTGGTGTCATTTGCCCCATCCTTTGCTGCTCTCTCAATTTATGGCTTCTATTCTATTGTGACTGGCACCAGGTCACTGTGGTTGTTAGAATTACAGAAGTGTAAATACACTCCAAATCTCTTATGTAAGCAAAGAATGTGAACTTTAGTGCACAGCTTTGGGAACAGAAATTTGACCACACAAAACCTTTTTGTTGGGGACAGAGGATTTCGACTTCTATCAGAGATTGAATACCAACTGTAGCCAAACACAGTGCTAACCACTGACAAGAAGATAGATAATTAACAATAACTGATGTTTATTGAGCTATGTCTGCCATTTTAAGTATATTCTCTTTTTGGGGGCTGGCCAGTTAGCTCAGCTGGTTAGGATTACCACACCAGCCAGCCACCAAAAAAAAAAAAAATCTAAGTATATTCTCTCTTTTAGATTGATTAAATTCCATTTTATGGGTGACTTACCCAAGCCTGCTAAGCTAGTAAGTGGCAGACCTGAGATTCAAATTTTAGGTAGTATTGACTCAAAATTCTTTGCTGATTCCACTGGGCCAAACGACCCCCAATTCTGCCCTCCAAGAGGCACCAGGTGAGCGGGATGGGCTCAAAAAGAACATTCCAGACCAAGGGAATATGCTCCTAATGGAAGATGGTGGAAACGGACTAGGTGATGGTGGACAGGTGGAGAGGAATCGGTTGAGGGAGAGAGAATTAAAGAAGCAAGAGGAAGCAAAGAGAATTAAACTAAACGAGATGGGTTGAGAAAAAGTAGGCAGTGGTGATCAAAACAGAGAGGAACCACCACAGCCCTACACCTGTACATACTCGGGAAAAATTATTAGGGGTCTTAGGCCACATTCTCCAAATCAGTTGAAGATTGCTCATGATAAAGTAGACCACAACTTCCTAACCAGTGTGAAATGTAGCATGATGTTAATCCCTTGACTGGTCCTCAAGGATGGGGACTGGGAAACCAGAACCTCTGATGCATTTGTTTATTTATCCCAACATGCTTGAATAGTGCAAATATTATCATAATGTTATAGATGTTAGGAAGCTATTCCCATCCATTGTCATTCTCTCCATAACTCCAGTGGGCTCTGGTACCTTCAGAATATTGAGACTTCTGCAACCTAATCCCTGGGACTAGCAAGAAAGCCCAACTTGGAGTCTCTAGAACAGAGAAAATATACATGATGGTCCAAGCAGTTGCCAATATTGGAAGGGATCTAATAAGACATCAAGTAACAAAATCAAATGCTTCCACTAAAAATAATGTTGATAGTTCTAGCAGGTTCCTGTCAATCTGTCAATTCACAGGACATCCAGCAATAGTCCAGGAAGACAACAAACGGGATCACTGGGAAGGAGTAAGGTAGGCCTGTGTCCTTGATGCTTGTGATTCTGAATCCACAGCAACAAGACTTATTCCAGACCCCATCAGGCAGGGGAGCTGAAGTTGTTGATACATTCTTACCAAGGTCAGGACTAGCTCACAAATTTCATGGGCCTGAGGGTGAGTGTCTTGGTCCTTCCGGGCTGCTATAGCAAAAGATACCATAAACTGGGTGGCTTATAGACAACAAACATCTACTTCTCACTATCCTGGAGGCTAGGAAGTTCAAGATCAAGACACTGGCAGATTCAGTGTCTGGTAAGGGTCTGTTCCTAATACATATCACCTTCTGACGGCATCCTCACATGGGGTAGGGGCAGAACAGCTCTCTGTGGTCTCTTTTATAAAGGCACTAATCCCATTCCTGAGGGCTATGCCCTCATGACCTAATCACTTCCCAAAGGCCCCACCTCCTAATACTATCATAGAAAGGACCAGGTTTCAACATGTGAATCTGGGGGAGACACAAACACTCAGACCATAGCAGTGCGGGAGGGAGCTGGTCAACTCAGTTTAGCAGACTAGATTGAGTAGAAGAATCTCGTAGGAGGCACGGGTGAAACGTCTTATCTTTCCCCATGGCCTCGCATCTTGAAAATTGTTGTCCTGCTGAAAGAAGGTGGTGTTCACCTTGGAAAGGACACACTTAGTACATGCAAACAGGGGATCATGGTCCTTGTCATCTCTCTTCACAGAGAAGACAACAGGAACAGAGCATTTGCCATTCCCTCCCACAAAACAAGGCCCAGGCACGTTGCTTAGTGTAAAGGCCCCTTCACGACCCAACAGGACCCTCCACTGCTGCAGGCACTGTCCCTCCCCATCACAGCAGTTACCGCTGCCTCTAATTTACATTAATACATCTTGGCCCCAGTGCAAGTCATGAAGTGTTGAATCACAGAGCTTTTCACCACACTTGGCAGGCTGGCAACTTTTCCAGCTCTGCAAACCTCATCCGCATACATCTTGGCCCCAGTGCAAGTCATGAAGTGTTGAATCACAGAGCTTTTCACCACACTTGCAGGCTGGCAACTTTTCCAGCTCTGCAAACCTCATCCGCGCTGCTGATGCAGCCTTTTGTAGGAACTCGCACCTCATTTGGTCCTCATTACTGGCAAATAGAAGACCAGAAAGATGTGATGGGAAAATGTTGCTGTATTTCTGGCTCCATACAAAACCAGTCACTCCCACAGTGTTGATATACCATCCCCAGGAGGCAACCACACTATTTCTACAGAACCCACCATGACTCTAAGTCTAGGAGGAAAAATGGCCAAGAACTGAGGCAGCATTTTGTAGCCTAATGTTTATTTAGCCCATTAAGTTATTGCACAACAACCCCATGAGACAGGGGCTATCGTTATCCACATATTAAGGATATAAAAATCACCCAGCCTCTCTAAGCCCAAATTTTCTCATTTAAAAACTGGCGATAATACTATCTACTTCTCAAGGGTGGAAACAAGAAAATTATGAAATGCACAGCATATAATTTATGTCAATTTCCTTCCTTCCTAGCCCCATTGCCAAGTCTGCCTTATTAACTATTTTGCAGTTTCTGTCTCTCTCAAGAATCTCCACTCAGCTAAATAAAAGAAAGACTAGTGCTCTTCTCCAGAAATTAAAGATTGTGCCTTCCTCCAAAATTCATAAGAGCTAAGCAGTAGGTTTTCTGGAAGGAAACAGAGGTCATATCTGCTGAGTCCCAGAAATATAATGACCTTCAGCTCAGCTCCACTGCTCCATGACACTTGGTTGGAAACAGAAACAGGGCTTCACCTTTAAGAGTGGGGGGCTATTGCCTACTAAATGTGTGAATCAAGGCCCTTATCCTCTGCATCTTTCCCACCTGTTCATTGAAATTCCTTCACCTCCCAGGCTGGGCAGTGGGGGACCAAGGATCTCGGCCATACCCCCTCGACATCCGCAACCAGCCCAGCTATGACTACCTACCAAGCCATCCCAGGAAGTGCCCTGTACTCCCGAGCTGGAGTGGTGGGGAATGAGGGGGCAATGACTCCTTCACCTCCCAGGCTGGGCAGTGGGGGACCAAGGATCTCGGCCATACCCCCTCGACATCTGCAACCAGCCCAGCTATGACTACCTACCAAGCCATCCCAGGAAGTGCCCTGGACTCCCGAGCTGGAGTGGTGGGGAATGAGGGGGCAATGAGTTTAGCACACCCCTCTGACATCTGCACCCAGCCCAGAAATGACCAAGCCACTGCTGGATGCCCCCTGGTCTCCCCTGCAGGAATGAGGGGGGTGCCACAGGCCTCAACCCCACCCCTCCTCCTTCCTCCTTCTCCCACCTTATTTCCTTCCCCTTCCCCTTTCCCTTCTCCCCTTCCCGCCCAACTGCTCCACAGCAACATCATAGAATGAGAAAAAAATAATACTATTAATAAATAAATAAACTTAAAAAAGAAAGAAAGAAAGAAATTCCTTCACCAGAAAACAAAGCTTTTCATTCCAGGAAGCCAGGCTTAAAATGCAAGTGTCATTGGATGAGTTAATACTTAAGTGTGACTCCAGGATACTGGTTTCAGATCTTGTCTTGCCAGCAGGGGCAGGCAGAGCTGATGAGAATACATGTGAGGAAAGAGGGGCAGGCACAGAGACAGCTGTGTCTGCTTAGCTCTTTGGCCCAGAAATTACACCCTTCCTCACCATGCCAGTATAGAAACACTGCAGAAATAATCAAACTGACAGATATTAGTTTTTGTGTGACTTCTGAGCAAAGAGAAGGTTGATAAACTATGATTACAACCTACGTGTAGCCAACATAGAGGACTTACCTCAGTTTACAAGGTGGTCCACCTTTGTTTCTTCATTTATACCCTTCATATTATTCAATAATTATAGTCCTGCATCCATAGTCCCCTAAAGCCACTGAAATCAGTATTTCACATATTTCAAGGTAGAACTAGAATTTTCCTTCCCTAGATAAATGGCATTTTATTGTAGAGTTTATTCTTTCCATTCTAGTAAAAGACACTGAATAAGTATCTGTAATCATTTTCCTGAAATAAATAAAGTGAAAGAATATTTAACGCTGTTGCAGGCAGCCCCTAAGATGCCCCTGATGGTCTCTGCCTCCTGGTATTCACACCCTTATATAATTCCTTCCTCTTAAGGGTACGCTGGACTTACTACATTGTTTCTAATTAATAGAATATGGTGAAAGTAATGGGATGCCACTTCTCAGATCAGGTAATAGAAGGACTGTGGCTTCTGTCTCAGGCATTCACTCATTTTCACTTTCTCACTCACCCTGAGAAATACAGCTGCCATGTTTTGAGCTGCTCTATGAAGTCCACCTAGCAAAGAATTGAGAGAGGCTTCTAACCAACAGCCAGCAATAAACTAAGGCCCTCATTCCAACAGGCCACAAGAAACTAAATTCTTCCAACAACCACATAAGTGAGCCCAGAAATGAATCCTCCCCTAGTTGAGCCTTCAGACAAGACTGCAGCTCCAGCCAACATCGTTACTGCAGCCACATGACCTTGAACCAGAAACACCCAGATAAGCCATGCCCAGATTCCTAACCCACAGAAATTATGAAATAATCAATATTTGTATTTTTAAGCCATTAACTTTTGGGGTAATTAGATACACAGCAATATATAACCAACATGAATGTCTTTTGAATTTCTTCTCTTTTAAAATCAAAAAGGATTTAACAGTGACTTTCAGGATCATAAAAAATAGCTGATTTTTTATTTCAATATTTTATTTAATTTTTAATGGGATTCAAAACATTAGACAAGCTACAGCTTCCTTGTTTTCTGTTACTTTTTCTAATGCTAAAATAAAGATAAGCATTAGAACATTCTGGGTTTTCCAATTCAAGCTTTGAGGTTTTCTTTACTAGATTTTAATATTATATCTTAAGAATTGTGTTATATAGAAGGATTTTAAAATACCAAATTAACTATATATCTCTCTTTTTTTGACATAAGCTTTTTTCGAGAATCGCAACATCTTAGAGTCTATAGAAATTATCTGGACCAGTTGAAATTCAAGCAAACTGAGTCTCAGAGGGGTTAAATGACCCTCCAATGGTCATAGAATTAGCAAGTGGCAGAGCTCAGACCGAAACCCACATTTTCTGTCTCCAGATCATTGATCTATCCATCTCGCTGCTTTGAAAAACCAAGAAGCATGGCCAGCTGTAGTAATCTTGTTTATTTTACCCAAATAAAAATGGAACATCATCAGAGAAAAATTAAAATGCCCTACAGCTGCACAGCAATCCCTGGATCGTTGTTATCATTTTCAACGTGCAGCATGCATCTCAACAGCAAATGGCTAATTGACTGACCAGTTTATAAACACTCCTGATTTTACAAGTAGATTTTATGGAGCAAGAGCTCTCCTTGGGGTTAACTTGCTCTTTGCATAGGTTAATTTAAATAGCAGTGAAAATTTAGCTTGAAAGGATAATTACAATATTTCACCTCCTTTTATCTCAGGTTATGTAAATGAGGCTTTAATCTTCTCACAGTTCATATTATATTAATACAGGGAATAAAAAGATCTCAATATATCATTTGCTGTCAATCATTTCAGAAAAATATGCTCATGCAATTGTAGTGGGTACAAATTGAACTAATTCCCATGATCGCACGCTGTGCATATTATCAACAAGTAAACAGATGGACTTATAAGTTGGCAGAGTTATCACCTGGACAGTGTAATCTGTCATTTTTATCAGATTGCAAAGTTTGGGGGTTTTTTGACATTTCTCCAATATCAAGAGTATTTATTGAAAAACTAGGGATAGCCCCAGAGAAGCAAATTCACCTTCTGCCCCCTTTTAACCTCCAATTTTCACATCCTGCCAAAGGTAATGAAAGCACTAACCCCAAGTGACAGGACCTCGACTGTAGCCTTATCCCATACTTTGCACCACAGCTCTTGTGGGAGACTCTGTCACTCACAGTACTGGACAGTGAAATGTGATGGCTAGAGAACTGTAGCATCATCAAGTTCAATAAATATCAGGAGAAAGCTGGCAGATAAGTTTTAACCCTAGGGCACTTAAAAAACAATCAAAATACTGTTCTACATTCACATAATATTAACTTAACACCATGTGTTTAAATGATGGTTTAGAGAGAAGGAGGTAACTAAAGTTTTCTATTATGTCTCAAGGCCAAGCTCAAGGTCTAATTCCTCCAGGAAGCCTTCCATGATTATCTCAACTCTAAAATAATTACTCCTGCAAGTGCATGACCACAGGACATTATTAGTGCTAGTGCAAGGCAGTATATAACAGTGGTTAAGAGCATAAGTTCTGTGAATAGATTGCCTGGCTTCAAATTCTGATGCCCCTACTCACACGTTTTGGGCCTGGAGTAAACAACCTCCTAGGTCTCTGTTTCAGCAATAAAATGAGGACAGCAGCTGCCTCATAGATTATTTGAGATAATCAGGTATAGAGATTAGAACTGCATGGGGCATTCTATAAACATTAGCTCTTGAGTGTTTACCATGTGCTAACCAGGAACATTCACCTATTTTATCTCTTTTGGTTTCCATAACAACCCTCTGAGTTAGGTATGATTTTTATATTTTACAAATGGGAAATTGAAGCTCAGAGAAGTTAAGTAACCAGCTCCCTGACACTCTGTTAGTAAGCTGCAGAACCATGACATTCTGGGTCCAAAAGCTGTATGCCTCACCTCTATAAAATATCACTGCTCTTGTACTTTAGGAAAGCCCTGTCTTCAGTCTTCAATAATTTAATATACCTGAATACATACATATCTATCTCCCTCACCGCATTGTTCAGTTTCCCTGGAGCAGGAATTGCTTCTTATTCTTGGGATTCCTAATACCTAGCATAACACTTAACCTATAATAGATGTCATTACACTTTTTTGAAATAAAATGAGTTGGGAAAGTTGCAGCTTCGCTATAGGAACTATTACCCTTCATTAAGGGAAAATTCCTACTAAAAAAGAAAAGCTACAAACTTCCTTGAGCAAAGAAAAGTGCTGAAAGATGAACAGACACAATTGTGGGCCCAGAGCTGTCAAAATAAAATGGAACTGAAATTCTGCCAGAGGCATCGCTCCTCAAGCCCATCAATCAATATACGCTTATTGATTATCTTCTGGATGCTAAACTAACTTCATGATATCAGTGGCTTCCAAACAGCTAGGCCAAGCTGATTTCTGACATTCCGAAGGAACTGTACAGGTGACTATCTAACCCCAAAGGACACTGGAAAACCTCTATTTCAAGTTGTCCATAAAAGCTTATAGTTCCATAACAGGCTGTCTGTCACACAGAAGACCTCTCAGCCTCAGAGAAGGAAGTTGCTCTTTGCAGTTCCTACTGAGGGAAAGCAGGTTGTGGATGCTACTCTTCTCTGGAACAGATGAATGTCAGAAACGCAGCACCCTTAAAGTGTGAGCTGATGAGAAGTTTATTTCGTCTTATTTTACTGTGTTGGTAAAAATGAATTCTTACAGTTTTAAACTCAATGACAAGAAAGAAAAAATATTTTTGAGGAGAATAATCAATGAGTCAGAACAACTAGATAATTTCCACATGCAGAGGAATAAAGTGGGACCCTTATCTCACAGCATATACAAAAATTAACTCAAAATAGATCAATGTCCAAAATATAGAAGCTAATATTATAAAATACTTAGAAGACAACATAGGGGTAAATCTGCATGGCCTTGGATCTGGCAATGGACTCTTCAATATGAAAACAAAAGCATGAGCAACAAAAGAAAAAAGAGGATAAATTAGACTTCACTAAAGTAAAAAAATCTGTGCATCGAAGGACATTATCAAGAAAGTGGAAAGAAAACATACAGTACGGGAGAAAATATTTGCAAGTCATATATATCTTAAAGGTTTAATTTTCAAAATATATAAAGAACTTCAACTCAACAATAAGAAGATAAACAACCCAATTAAAAATTGGGCAAAGCACTTGAATAGACATTTCACTAAAGAAGATATACAAATGGCCAATAAGCACAAGAGATGCTCAGCAAGACTAGTCATTGGGAAATGCAAATCAAAACCACAATGAGATATCACTTTATATCTACTAGGATGGTTATAATAATTTTTTAAAAAGTAACAAGTGTTCGTAAAAATGTGGAGAAATTGGAACCCTCATACGCTGCTGGTAGGAAGCTGCTGTGGAAACAGTTTAGCAGTTCCTGAGAAAGCCAAACAGAAAATGACCATGTGACTCAGCAATTCTACTCCTAGTTAAATACCCAAAAGAATTGAAAACAGGAATTTAAACAGATAGTTGCACACCCTCATACGCTGCTGGTAGGAAGCTGCTGTGGAAACAGTTTAGCAGTTCCTGAGAAAGCCGAACAGAAAATGACCATGTGACTCAGCAATTCTACTCCTAGTTAAATACCCAAAAGAATTGAAAACAAGGATTTAAACAGATAGTTGCATGCCAGTGTGCACTGCAGCATTATTCACAATAGCCAGAAGATGAAAACAACCTAAGTATCCACCAAAAGATGAATAAATAAACAAAATGTGCCTACATCATTCAGCTATTAAAAGGAATGAAGTTCTGATACATGATACAACGTTGAATGAACTTTGAAAACATTATGCTAAGTGAAATACGCCAGACACAAAAGGACAAATATTGTATGATTCTACTTAGATGACATATATAAAATAGGCAAATTCATAGAGAAAGAAAGTAGATTAGAGGTTACCAGGGATTAAGGGGAAGAGAAAATGGGGGGTTGTTGCTTAATGGTTACAGAGTTTCTGTTTGGGGCATGGGGATAAAGAAAGCACTCTGGAAATAGTGGCAACAATGTGACTATAATTAATGCTACCAAATTGTATGCTTAAAAAATTATTAAAATGGCAAATTTTATGTTAAATATATTTTAATTAAATCTGTGAATAACGGGTAATTGATATTATGTATGAAGTGTTCCAGAAAATAGAAAAAAATGGGCCAGATATCAAACTATTATATAATATTAGGATAATATCAAAACTGGACAAGAACAGAACAAGAAATGTATATTATAGACTGAAATCACTCCTGAGATTAGATGAAAAAGACATAAGTAAAATATTAGCAAACAGTATCCAACAGTGCATTTAAAAATGATATAATTTCTGTCTTTGTTCAGCTGCTATAACAGAATGCCACAGGCTGGGTGGCCTATAAATAACAGAAATTGATTTCTAACAGTTCTGGAGCTGGGAAGTCCAAAATCAAGGTGCTGGCAGATTCGGTGTCTGGGGAGGGTCTGCTTCCTGGTTCACAGAAGTCTCCTTACTGTGTCCTCACATGGTGAAGGGCTGAAGGAGCTCTCCAAGGTCTCCTCTTTTTTTAATTTTTTGATTTTTTGATTTTAATTTTTTTCATTGTTTACATTTATGGGGTACAGTTTTTGTTTCAATACATGCATATATTGTATAATGATCTAATCTGAATAATTAGCATATCAATCACCTAAACATTTATCATTTCTTTGTGGTTATACCGTTTCAGATCCTCTTTTCTGGCTATCTTGAGATATACAATCCAAGGTTATTAGCTATTGTCACCCTAGAGCACTTGAACTTATTCTTCCTAACTGTGACTTTGTAACTGTCTACCAACCCTTCTCCCCACCAAAGATAGACCTTACACATCCACATGACAGTGAATAAGAAATGGCTATAAAGTGAAATTCTGACAACAGGCTTATACATAAATGTTGGTAAACATTTTGCAGAACATGTCTGAGGAAGCAATAACCGTGTCTCTGCTGCCCCAGACTGGGTGATTAGCACCCCCTAGAGAAGGGGCATTAGTAGGAATGGCTGGTGACAAGTGCACTTTACACACAGATCTCAAAATCCATATTTTAAAAACAACAAACAAGATTTACAGCAATAGGAGGCAAGTCAAACTGATATTTATATTTATAATTTTTACAAAGGAGCATTTTCAGAATCTTCTGA
>NW_007728510.1:105867-108493 GCF_000696425.1 Galeopterus variegatus
CCATACACCTTCCATGAAATGGGGAAGTAGTTCAATGATAAAAGCCTTGTTGTGGGGTGCATTTTTAGAGATGAACCAATTCTTGAAAAAATTCATTTTCTCATGAAACAAATAATTTTTCAATATATCTTATGTGAGGCAATTTGAAGAAAAGAGTGGATTGGGTGTCACCATCTTTCCCTGGACATCTGCCCTTTCTCCGTGATACACTCCCCCTCTCCAGACTCACACTCCTACCCCTTACCTCAGCACAGTTACTTATTCTCTCCTTCCTCAAAACTTGATTTCCAAAAAACTGTAAAATGTACTCATTTTTTATCTCTAGTTAGGCAGGACTTTATCTCTAGCTGAGCAGGACTCAGTTCACAGTTAATAAAGTTTATAACTTAATTATTCAAATACAGTGATCAACACATATTTGAAGATGAATAAACAAATGAATGAATGAACTTTACCATGTCTATCTGAATAAACAAATAAATAAACTTTATAAGCTCTCAAAAATAACTAACAAGAATAAGGGTTTTTCCTTCTTGGAAAAGAGTCATACATTTGTATGGAAGGACCCTGGGAGAATGAGGTAAGAAAATCTAGGGCCAAACAAAATTTTGTTTCTTGCATTATGTTATGGTTTAGTGTGGTTTGCTTTGCTTTCCTTTGGCCATTTAAAATCTGGATTACTGAAAGATGAAAGATATGCATTTGAAAATTTAACGTTACTCTATAACGTCCTGTAATGAATGATAGCATCGTACACTCACTGGACAGGGAAAAATTCAGCACAGCCTTTTGCCCTTGGCTTTTGTAGTAATACTTAAAGAGAAGCTTATACTAATAGCTTTGCAAACTAAGTTCTAAAAGATGGGCTTGAATATATTACCATTTTGACCCTCATTCTGATTGAAATGTTTTATGTTTACAATAGCTAAAGTTAGCTAATTTATGTGCCTCCTTCTAAATAAACAATTTTATCTCATACAATGCAGTCCTCATCAGAAAAAAATAAGCTGAGCCACAAGCCAGACTGGCTCGCACCAGTCCCGGGGTGGCTGCTCCATGAATGCAGGCAAAATTCTTTAGAGGAGTTGCCCTGCAATTTCAGAACCTTTTTAGTGATCAATGTTTCAGAGCACTGAAGTCAATGGATAATTTCTACTAATGTATTTTATGAAAGGTTCATATGCTTTGGAGTCAAATAGACATACTTTTGAATTTCAGTTCTATTTCTAACTGTAAGAAAGAATAATCATTTTCCTAGGCCAGTTATTTACCCTCCCTAAAACTTAATGTTCTCATCTGTTCAAAAGCTTGTGTGAAGAAATAAGACTGAAGTGTTTGGCGCAGAGTAAATACTCGATAGATGTTAATGACTAAGAAAGGGATTGCAGAGGTGGTAGTAAGTAAAGAAATTCACATGTAAGCACATAATAAGCAGTGCCCTGGAAGCAACGGGGGGAAACAAGGGGAAGGAGAGAAGGATGTGATTTTGAGCACCTACCATGTGCCAGAACAGCCCTAAATTCTGTTCACACGTGACGTCATGCAGTCAATGTGAGACAGCTAGCATCATTTCTGTTTCACAAATGAGAAAATGAGGCCGAGGGAAGTTTTATGTAATTTACCAAAAGTCATGTAGCCAGAAAGGAGAAGAGTTGGAATTGGAACCTAACTAAGTCTTTGTAACTCCAAAGAATAGGATCCTTTTAGCATCCTAGCCTAGATCATAAGACAGCTGATCTTTTAACGTAGCCCAAAATGCAATTGTTATAGTGACCCATTCAGATTCACTGAGTTTCACTAGGCAAAAAGAGTGAATTCCTATAAATTCCTTATAATGGCCAATCAATCACAGTAGCATTCTGTGACCATACTATCAACATCTTTCATGTTGCACTCATATATTCACGCTTCCCCTCTGCATTATCCAGCAGGAGGAAATCATTCCCTTATGATAACATTCAGCTCTACTGATGCTATCAGTTAACTGGTGACATTCAATTAGTAAAAGTCTAGGCTCTTCTATTAAAAATGCACCAGGAAAGATTTCTAGATCTTCAGAAACTGACCACAAATCTGAGTGGCATTTAGAAATAGAAGCCTTCTGTTCAACTATACGGATCTTTACGCTTCAAAAATGCCAGTCCCTTTGTATTTTTGTCTTTTTCATTTCAAATGTAAGGGTTTCATTATAACATTATCTGTGTCCTGCCGTGTTTGTAATGTGGACGGGTTCACAGAGAAGCCCTTGAGATAAGATGGGCTCTTGCTAGCATGAGTTAGTTTTGCTCACGAGAATTCACACAACATGATAAATTAGACAAATGTAAATTAAATTAAATTACAGCAAGGGGAAATATGGGTATACCAGGAAGGTAAGAGCGGGGGAGTGGGGATATTACATGAAGACATGAAAGTGATGCAATCGTCTTATAGGAAATAATAATACTGAGCCAAAATAGAGCTGTGAGGTTCTATTGGCCAAGGATTTACCCTTTAGATAAATTAAATTGATTATGATATCTATGCTGTTTTTGAGAAAAGAAAAAAAAAGGGCCGGCCCGGTGGTGCACTGGAGAGTGCGCTGCTTGGGAGCGCGGCGGCGCTCCCGCTGAGGGTTCAGATCCCA
>NW_007728510.1:108583-113887 GCF_000696425.1 Galeopterus variegatus
TGATGCTATCAGTTAACTGGTGACATTCAATTAGTAAAAGTCTAGGCTCTTCTATTAAAAATGCACCAGGAAAGATTTCTAGATCTTCAGAAACTGACCACAAATCTGAGTGGCATTTAGAAATAGAAGCCTTCTGTTCAACTATACGGATCTTTACGCTTCAAAAATGCCAGTCCCTTTGTATTTTTGTCTTTTTCATTTCAAATGTAAGGGTTTCATTATAACATTATCTGTGTCCTGCCGTGTTTGTAATGTGGACGGGTTCACAGAGAAGCCCTTGAGATAAGATGGGCTCTTGCTAGCATGAGTTAGTTTTGCTCACGAGAATTCACACAACATGATAAATTAGACAAATGTAAATTAAATTAAATTACAGCAGGGGGAAATATGGGTATACCAGGAAGGTAAGAGCGGGGAGTGGGGATATTACATGAAGACATGAAAGTGATGCAATCGTCTTATAGGAAATAATAATACTGAGCCAAAATAGAGCTGTGAGGTTCTATTGGCCAAGGATTTACCCTTTAGATAAATTAAATTGATTATGATATCTATGCTGTTTTTGAGAAAAGAAAAAAAAATACTAGTTCCTTAGAAGAAACAATGTTTCTTCCTGGAACTTTAGTCTATACCAGAGCTGTCCAATAGAAACATAATGCAAATAACATATGTAATTTTAAATTTTCTAATAGCCACACTGAATATTGTAAAAAAGTGACATTAATTTTAATAACATTTTATTTAACCCAATATATCCAAAATATTATTTCAGCACATAATCAATGTACAAAATTATTAATACAATTTTGTTCATTTTTTCCTTACATACTAAGTCTTTAAAATAGAGATGCTCAATAGAGATGCTACATTTTTATCAGAAATAATTGATCTATATTTAGATTATAAAACAATCAATTGAAAAAGTAGATTCACATATCCACATTGTTCCAACATACCTAAATGTTTTCCAATTGCTGAGTATACATTTTTAAATTTGAGTAAATTAAAAATAAAATAAAATTCAGTTCCTAAATTGTACTAGCCATTTTGCAAGTTCTCAGCAGCCCCATGTGGACAGCACAGGTCTCAGTGAAAGGGCTTATTACGTCTTCATATAAAGGATGCTGAGTAAGTGGAACACAGCGTCATCAGTAATACCCCTACAAAACTTCCATTTCTTCAGAACATTTATTGATGTAAACCGAGGGCATAATGTCAAGGTCCAGCTCATGTTAAGCAGAAAGACAAGGTCATGAGGTCCACACGCCCTGCTCTCTGATGATTTGGAATGAAAGGACCTCTCAGGATGTCCTCAGTCTGTTCTCTGTCTTTATTATTCCCTTGACTGAGTTTTTGATTCACAGACTAAGATAATATTCATAGGCAAGAGCCTAAAATTCAAGTAACATTTTTCTTGGTTAAGAATAATCCATATGTTTTAAAAGTCACCACACAGAAAATTGATAAATATGAGGATAATTCAAAAAGTATATGGAGGGATTCATATTATCTTTTAATTCTACTTTTCCACAAGCTTTTTGAAGTACCCTCATAGATCCAAGAACTAGGTCTTTGGGGAAAATATCAAAACATACAAAGTTCTCTTTAGAATTAAAGAGATTACAAAAATAAAAAAACCCTCAAGAATCAAGCAGAAATAACATATAATTCTAATACTACTTATTGTTTAAACCAAAAATAAAAGAATATAAAAGGCACTCTAATATATTTTTATCAAGCCACTATAACCTACATACCAAAGCCTAAAAAAGATTTTACAGATAAAAAATAATACAAATCAAATTAAATTGAAAATGTCAAATTTCATTTATGAATAGATGCAGGGATTCACCCATGAAATTTGAAAGCCTTTGCACGGTTTTATTCTTCTCAATTCCCTGACATTTCTAATCCTGTTAGGGAAATAGATGCACTCAAGCATATTTATATCAAAGCATAGATGATAGAGAAATAACCAAAATATAATTATAATAGTCAGAAAAAAGGGGGAGGGGGATGGGAGGCTTCATCAGAATTCTCAAAGTGGAAATATAAAGAAAAATTTTCCTCATATTTCTCATCTGCTGTTAATTAAAATGCCAGTTCTATCTACAAATCAGATTTGTAAGGAGCTTTCCACTTCAACTCACATATCCATCTCTAGAGGAGGATTCCATTGGGAAGGGGTCCCTGGATTCCACATCGTCTCTGGTGGATCTGCTCCGGCAGCCAGAGATGATTATCTACACCATGGGATGTGCAGAATAAATAAAGGTTAAGTGATTATCAAAATGTGACCAACATCTGAGCAAACAGCATGCACCTTGGCAGGAAGGCTATCAGAATTAAGGGAAATCACATCCAACTGTGGAAATAAACTTGTCAGCTGCAGGCTGCTGTGGCCTTGCTAGCTGCAGCCCTTCTCCTGGGCTGGTGGGCTTCTGAGTACGATTCCGAAGTGGTTCAATAGCACCTGGCCCAGCCTCCCACAGCCTCCTGAGGCTGCTTGTAGCCACCCCCTGCCTCCACCTCCTTGTCATCACTTACATGGCTATAAACGTCAGAGATCATAGTTTTTGAACTTGCAAGTTCCCACTGGAGAAAATGAGATAAGAAAACCACATTTGTGTAATTTAAATATGAGGCCTCAAGAGGGAAGAATTTTTTATCTGTTGTTCTCCACGTTTAAACAGGATGAGAGATATTTTGGGTAGATAACACTGAAAGGAATGAGATCTTTCTGAAGGGGAGTTAGTGGAGTGGGCTTACTTGTGCCAAACACTGTTCGACCAGCATGGATGATCTCATTTAATCCATACAATGACCCTATGAAGCAGGTTCTATTATTATCTCCATTTTTCAAATAAAGAAACTAAGATACAGAGAAAGTAAGTAACTTGCCCAAGGTCACACTGCTAGGAAATGAAGGAACTGAGATGTTTGCCCCAGGTGGTGACTCTAGAAACTTTGCTCTTAACAGCAATGCTGCAGTGCCACCCTATGGGCCTGCTGGAAAAATCCACTTGCCAAGAAAATCCAGTTGCTATGGACTGAATGTTTGTGTCCTCTTGTATCTCATATGTTGAAACATGTGAGGATATTAGAAGGTGGGGCCTATAGAAGGTGATTAGGTGGGGAATGCCCTTAAAAGTGGGATTAGTGTCCTTATAAAAGAGGCCCAAAAGAGTACCCTTGGCCCTTCTGCCATGTGAGTACACAGTGAGAGGACAGCTGTCTATGAACCAGGAAGCAAGCTGTCATTGACACTGAATCTGTCAGGGCCTTGATCTTGGACTTCCCAGCCTCCGAACTGTGAGAAATATGTGTTTGTTGTTTAAGCCATCAGTCTATCGTATTCCATTATAGCACTCAGAACAGACTAAGACACCAGTCAAATAAGAGTTTAATCAAGATTTAAACCTGAGGATTGGAGGAGCAGATTAGAAAGGATTGACAGTAGGTAGTGCCTCCATTTAAACATAAACACTTGACAATCGCATGAATTACATACCAAACAGAAAGTAATCTTTGAGCATTATAAAAGATATAGTAATCCACCAAAATTGGGAGGTAGAGAATGAGAAGGTGGCAGGAAATGTAAGAATACTAATCTTTCATGGCAGCAACTCAAATTACAAATACAGTTTTTAAAAAAGATAGTGATTCCAGCTTCTTAATGTTTTGCATAATCTCTTCAGTGGAATCTTTGAGGAAATGATGGCTCCTACACTAAAAAAAAAAAAAAAAGGTTTTACAATTTCACCTTTTCATTTTCATTTCTTCAGTTAAATTCAAATGAAATTAGAATTCTGAATTTTAAGTAGTTTTTTTTGGCAACTATTTTGTATCTATATTTCATGTTACATTTTAAATACCATCAATAGTAGTATCCTATTTTTTTAGAAGTATACATAAAACAATTTCTGAAATGAGATGCTGCTAATGTGAATGGTGTTTATTTCTGGATGACAGCATTTGGAAAGTTTTTAGTATCACTATTATTAATATTTCAGTTATTCAACTGCCACACATTTATTGAGCACTTACCATAAATCACACATATAATAAATCATCACATATTTACTGAGACAGGAATTAGTTTTGGCTCTGGGGACACAGCAGTGAACAAGACAAACTCAGTCTGTTGCTTGCAGAAGACAGAAATAAACCAATCAGCACATGCTGCCGCATCAGGGCTTGAAGAGCAGGATGGGATAGAGAGAGGACAGGAGGAGCTGTTTTTACTAGAGTAATGAAGGAGCCTGTCCGAGGAGGAGACATCTAAATTGAAAACCGGAAGAAGTCCGAGAGGGAGCCATGCAAGGACCTGAAAAACAATGATGAAGAATCAAAAGCAGATACAAATGTCCTGAGGCGGGATGTATATAACAAGGTAATAGAGGACATTGATGAAATCTAGTACTGAAGCTTTTGAACGCGAACCAAGTATTTGGTAAGTCGGACTGTGTGTTTAATTACACATCATACGATGCATTGGTGATGTCTGAGTTTGATCTAGCTTTTACTCATTTTCATCTTTCCCTTGCCGGCCCCACTGCCCCTGGCCTCACATGGCAACCTCCGTAGACTTAGATCAAAGTTCTTATCAGATATGAACTACTGAAATGAGTAGATAATGTGTGTGTCTTTTCCCAGGGCAGTGATCGCCCAAGTTAAATGCCTACTTAACTAAGCTAATGGCAAGGTTGAAGGTTTTATTAACATTAAACCCTTGCAGAAGTATCTGACCACCTGGCTAAAAGCATATATATTGTGTGAATCCCTTCATTAATGAGGCAATTAATCGTGAGAATTAGCAAAATTCACTGAGAACCATGCAGGCCGCTGTGAAAATGAAGCCCTGGGCCTCTCCCGAAATCCCCAGTCAAAGGAGGTGGCACCTCACAGCCGAGGACACCTGGGGTGATTGACAGCTGTGTGTATTGATTTTGGATTCTGAGAACAACTCCCACAGGGCTGGTAGCAGCGAGTGGGAGGCAGAATTTGATGAGGCAGATGGGACCCTGAGGGAAACCTCATAAGGCAGGGCGATGAGGTGCCCCTTCCTTGGCCCTCACGGGCATGGTAAGAGCTGGCCTCTTTCTCGTTTTAACACGGATTCATTCCCACCAGGCTGCATCTGAGGAAGACGACAACCCAAAAGAGTCTTGCTCTTTGGGGGGAAAACAAACATTTTTTTAAGCTTCTTAAGTGCAAACTTTCAAATTGTCACCCACAGGCATGAGCTTTAGGGATAAAGGTAGGAGCAAAACATCTGGTCCCCAGGCTCACATCCTGCATCCA
>NW_007728510.1:114119-116237 GCF_000696425.1 Galeopterus variegatus
AAACATTTTTTTAAGCTTCTTAAGTGCAAACTTTCAAATTGTCACCCACAGGCATGAGCTTTAGGGATAAAGGTAGGAGCAAAACATCTGGTCCCCAGGCTCACATCCTGCATCCACAGTTCAGACTGTGTTGCAGTTACTAAAGGGGCATGGGTGTGTGCATGTGCAAATGCACCCTCTTCTGCATGCAAACAGATTCTAGCAGCATTTCTAAGGACATATCTCTGGAAGGGAGACCCCTCACCTAGCACACCACATCACCGGCTGTCAGGGACAGATGGTGGGATGATTTTAAGCAAATGAAACAGCAGCCGTCCTGTCTCCTAAACCCACAGCTCTGAGACATGCTCAGGCAGAAGAGCACCAGGGAGTCATGACGGTTTTGCCACACACACAAAATAATGATGTGCTTAATTCCATCATACTCAAGAGGAAATGACTTCTCTGGCAGAAAACATGACTACATGATATGTATGCCAAGTAAAATCACAACCAGAAGCACAAAGGCCCCTGAAATAAAAAATAAACTGTGTGTCAAAGAGGGTTGCATGTTTCTGGGAAAGTTTTTTGCATCAGCATCCTCTTGATATGCATTCATTTAACATCTCATCTCCTCACATTTCACTGCATTTAAGGATTAACAGGTGTCAGTGCTTTCATTACAAATTAAAGGAGGACGAATTTAAGATGTAAACATTCCAATCTAATTGCTCACTTGATTGCTGTGTGCAAATTAGTAAAGGTCCCCATTGTTTGAATCCAGAAGTGGAACACTGTCCAGTGTGGTCAGTGGGAACAGAGCGTGAGGCTCACCCACTGCCATCCATGCGGCTGTGGACCCCGTCCTCTTGCCTACCTCACACTCCTCCATGTCCCCAACAACCCCACTGTTGTGCCTAACAAACTCTAAAAAGAGTGGAAGAAGTTGCTGGGAATGCTCTGGAGACCCAGGTTGTCCACCAAATCCTTTCTCTCAATCTCCCAAATTGAATTGAATCAACTTGAAGCTGAACACAGGCAGCTTAGCAATACTTCATTTCTCAGCCTCATTCTGTCCCCGTCGACCTGGGTTTCATAGCATGAGATGTGCCTCCTCCGTGTACCCTCACCCCTTCCCAACAGCTGGTACCTGCATGTGCATCAATCCAACTTCAACCGCACAGAAAATGGCAACATGTTAGGGGATGGCAGACTAGCAACTTGGAAAGGGGCTACCCTGCCAGCCTTGACTGTTCACATCAACACTGCTTCGTAAGAGAGAAATAAACTTCTTTGTCCATTAAGCCATTGTTGGGTCTCTGTTGCAGAGCTTGGTCTTACCCTATCTAGTATAAGAATTAATCACAAAACTGCTGGGATGATCCATTTTATGTGTCAGTTTGACCGGGTTAAGGAATACTCAGATAACTGGTAAAACACTATTTCTGGCTGTGTCTGTAAGGGTGTTTCTGGGAAAGATTAGCATTTGAATCTATAGACTGGGTAAAGAAGATCAGCCCTCACCAATGTGGGCCTTATCTACTCTGTCCAGGGCCTGGATAGAACAAAAAAGTGGAGGAAGAGCAAATTCTCTCTCTCTTTTTGAGCTAGGACATCCATTTTCTCTTGCTCTCGGACATAGAACCTTCTGGTTCTTGGACTTTCAAATTCCAGGACTTATACCATAAGCCCCCCTGGTTCTCAGGCCTTCCAACGCGGAATTATACCACCAGCTTTCCTGGTTTTCCATCTTGCAGTTGGCATATTATGGGACTTCTCAGCCTCCATAATCACTTGAGCCAATTCCATAACAAATCTCCTCTTAAACATCTCTCTCTATATATATATCCTGTTGGTTCCATTTCTCTGGAAAATCCTGACTAATACAACTTTGCTGTGAATGCACAGGAGATTCAGCCATTAATTGCTATGTGGCTCTTAGCTCCTTGTTTAACACTTTCCTAGTTTGCTAACCTCTCCTTTCACCTACTGAAATCCTCCTCCTTCCAGGGTTATTTCCAATGCCACTTCCTCCAGGTGTGAAGAACAGACTTCCACACCGGCAGTCCAGTCCACAGAATCTTGTGATTATGCCATTAAATGCCTCATGCAAACTCTGGCCCATAGAGAGCACACGAT
>NW_007728510.1:116595-117422 GCF_000696425.1 Galeopterus variegatus
AATCTTGTGATTATGCCATTAAATGCCTCATGCAAACTCTGGCCCATAGAGAGCACACGATGAGTTCCCTTTCTGTCAATCACTTACCATCTCCAAACACAACAGAGCAAGTTCTTGTGAACTTAAATATGTTGCTGAAGATTGTGGCTGAAGCGACGACTTGGGTGGTGTGTCAGCTAAGATGGAGAACAGAAAAACCATGGAGAGAAAAGGAAGGTGCGCCGACGAGAGAAGTACCGCCACCTGGTCAGTCCTCCAGAAAACCAGTCAGTTCTAGGAGAGAAATTGAAAGATGCTTTAACAAGAAAAACTCATTAAGGAAAATCAATTAAAAACAGCCTATCAAAAATAACAACCAGAACTTGTTGGATCAGAGAACCAGAACTGGAAGGAAGAAAGAGAGACAAAGAGAGAGATTATCATCAGAGAAGGAGCCACTAACCCCATAGCCCTTAACATAATAATGCAATTTACAGAACGAGAATGTAATCGACCCTGAACAATAGATTTGATTTCAAATCTCACAACTTGCTACTGGCCTGAGGCTCCCAGCCAATCGAATTTACCTCTTTGCATCTTCGTTTTTTCATCTGAAAAATGGGAATAATAATAAAACATGACGAGAGAGGATTATATGAGATAATATTACCATTAACAAGACTAAATAATACATGTGAAAGTGATATATAAAAAAGGAAGCACATTGTGATCTAGGTGAACAGCAGTATAGGTGGCATCTCTGGAGATCAGATACTGCAGGCTGAGGAATGGGCCAAAAATAAGTTTAGAATGTTGAGCAGGTCAGGGTGAGGTGCTGAAATAGGAAC
>NW_007728510.1:117772-118451 GCF_000696425.1 Galeopterus variegatus
AATGGGCCAAAAATAAGTTTAGAATGTTGAGCAGGTCAGGGTGAGGTGCTGAAATAGGAACCTAGAAAAGTAAATAGGAACCTGCCAAAAGTAGATCGTTTTATCAAACATGTCCCTTATTTCTCACCCTTTGACCCCTGCTGCTATTCTCGTAGCTCTGACACACACACACCAGCTTGGAGAGGAACCGCACAAGGAGTGAAGGCCAAGCTGGCAAACCATACACTTCAATCAGAGGTTCAACAAGGATGGTTTGTGAAATCATATCATTTAGCAGGTGCTATGGCGTCGAGAAGAGGTTTTCATGAAATTAAAGTGCTTTTCTTAATGATGCCACTCATCTACATACCAGATCCAGCTGTTATAGGTTTCAGACTCAGTGGTTTATTTGTTCATTCATCCAGTGACTAAATATTTATTAAGGCACACATGATGTACCAGCCACTGGGCTTGACATTAATATAGTTTTCTAGGTTTTTTAAAATTCAAGAAATTAGCAGCTTAGCTCCTTTATTACCTGGCATAGCCTCTGCCTTCAGATATGGAGGTCATTAATTGGGGAAAGACAAAGCAGAGCCAAATCAATCTTATTTGAAAAACCTTCCAAAAATTATATTCTTTTTTTTTTCCTTTTTGTCTCTTTTTTCGTGTCCAGCAACGGATCGCAACCCTCAGTGTC
>NW_007728510.1:120320-121030 GCF_000696425.1 Galeopterus variegatus
AGGGTACGGTTATATCCAGGGACTTAAATTACATCATCAAGATGCTTATCTCTTTGTACTCTCCTATCTACTTTCTTCTGCTTTGGTTTCATTCTCCAGCTGCTTCTCACCACACTGTAACAAAACAATGTTCACCAGAAGATCCAACCTTATATCCTACCAGTGTAGCAGCCCCCAAAGAAAGAAAGATGTTCTCTCCAAAGAGTTTCAACACAAACATGGGGCTGAGTTGGAACACATATCTAGGGTCATCTGTGAATCAGTCATTTTGATTCTGCCAGACCTGAGGGAAATTTGCTTGTATCAGAGGAAGAGTTTAGATTGCAGAACAGGCAAAAACTACAGAGACCCATGCATTATATCAGCCTAATTAGTCCCTTCCCTCATGCCACACACTCTCAGGAGGTACTTAAATTTTAACCAAAAACTAAATAAATAATGTTAAGGGCTGAATTGTGTCCCCGTTCCCAAAACGTATACATTGAAGTTCTGACCCTCAATACCTCAGAACGTGACTGTGTTTGGAAATAAGGCCTTAAAGAAGTGATTAAAGGTAAAGTGAGGAGCTGGCCGGTTAGCTCAGTTGGTTAGTGTGCCACCTTGTAACACAAATGTCAAGGATTCGAATCCTCATACCTGCCAGCTGCCAAAAAAAATAAATAAATATTAATCAAAATGAGGCCACTAAGGTGGGCTCTGATCCAATCTGA
>NW_007728510.1:122560-123496 GCF_000696425.1 Galeopterus variegatus
AAAGCCAGCAGAAGAATCACCCACCCAAAAGCACAAGAAATAAGAAGTTGGTGTTGCTTTAGGCCACTAAGTTTGGGGGTGGTTTGCTGTGTAACAACACATATTGACACATAAAAAACACAAATGGAGCTGCAAAATTTACTGTGTTCATTGGTTTGTGTCTGTGGCATATACAAAAGTATGTTTCAACCAAATCAGACTACTAAATATTGCAAAAAAAAGTATATAGATATAAAAATAATTTTATTTTTATTAAACATGTTTTTAATACAATATTTTAGTATCTGATCAAACATAAACATGACTTCAAGGTTTAAAAATAACAAGTTTTAGATTTTTGTGGTGCTAAAAATAAGTTTATTACAAATATCCGTTTTATGTTGCTTTGACTGTCTAACCAATGGATCATTGCAAAACAGCAATGTTCATGGCATCATTTTCACTAATGTGTAATGACCCTGTAGGTACTGTTACTCAGTTTTTCTTCAGTCATTCATAGCTTACTCTTTATTAAAAAGTGTTTCCATGAACAAAACATATAGCAATAGAACTAACAATAAAGTTACAAATCATCAACAGTGCCACAGTATACTATATTTACTGAAGATAGATCATCATTGTAGATGTTTGTTTATTTAATTAGTTTGTATTTATTTGCGGAAATGCAATTAACATGTTGCTAAATAGGGTTACACTGAGCAGTTTGCAAAATGGAGCCCCAAATAATGCCTAATCACCACAGCTATTGACACTCTGTCAACAGTGGTCACGTGCATAGAAAACCGGGGATAAAAAACCTCCTGGCCGTGAGCAGTTCTCTGTGTTTTCCAGGCCTTCTTCACTTTCTTCCCTATCCTATGAGGATATTAGAATACAAGAGTGATATTATTGTAAAAAAAAAATTGTGACTACCTCTTAATACATTCTGAATTCTAA
>NW_007728510.1:124097-125798 GCF_000696425.1 Galeopterus variegatus
CGTGCATAGAAAACCGGGGATAAAAAACCTCCTGGCCGTGAGCAGTTCTCTGTGTTTTCCAGTCCTTCTTCACTTTCTTCCCTATCCTATGAGGATATTAGAATACAAGTAAGAGTGATATTATTGTAAAAAAAAAATTGTGACTACCTCTTAATACATTCTGAATTCTAAAATAAATAATAATCCTAAACTCCTGTTCTTTAACTCCTATTAAGGAAAAGTTGTGTACAGCATATAGATTTTGCCCCATAGTACTGGATCATGAAGATGGGATTGCAAACTGCTGCTCTAGATCATCCAGGATCTGAATAGATGGGAGGGATTGGAGAGTTTTGAATTCTGTAGTCACTGTGATGCATTGAGAAGACCAATGTGGATTCAAAGTGAAGAGTAGATTAGAATTACTCTGTGGATGCCCAGAAACTAAGTGGTTAGGATCTGTTACAATGGCCCAGTCAGGATATGCATAGTACCTAGTATCTAAAAATGGCCCCCAAAGGACCCCACCTCCTAGTATTCACGCCATGCATAGTCCCCTTCCTTTGAATCTGAATTGACTTTTTGACTCACTTGATCTCCAAGGCCAGGTCAGAAGAATCCTTGCAGCTTTTACCCTGGTCTTTTGGAATGTTCATTTTGGGGAAGCCAGCCACCATGTAAGAAGTTTGATGACCTGAAACCACCCTGACATGAGGAAGCCCTATGAAGAAGTCACATGGAGAGGCCGTTTGGGAAGAGATGTTCAGCCAGCCTCCAGATCTTCCAGCCATCAGACTTCATGCACCAGACCTGGGAATGAACAGGCCATCGTGGATGTCCAACCCAGATGACGCTTCAAGTGACTGCAGCTCCCGTTGACATCCGGCTGTAACTCTGAGATATCTGCAGCAAGAACTGTCCAAATGAGCCCAGTCAACCCAGCAGAAAAAGAGAGAAATAATAAATTTTGTTTTAAGTGAACGTTTCAAAGCGGTTTGTTATACACCTACATTAACAAAAGTTATCTACAGAAAATATTACCTTCTAACGTAATAAAACATTATTTTAAATTGTGTCTGTTTTTCCCTATGATAATACTAAACTAAACATGTTTAAACTGTAGTGTATTAGTTTGCTAGGGCTGCCATATCAAAATACCACAGCCTTAGTGCCTTAAACAATACAAATTTATTCTCTCACAGTCACAGACCCCAGAAGTCCAAGGTCAAAGTGTCCGCAGTTTTGGTTTCTCCTGAGGCCTCTCTCCTCGGCTGGTGTCCTCTCTCCTCTGCCTTCTTGCTGTGTCCTCACATGGCCTTTTGTCTGTGTGCACACACCCCTGGTGTCTCTCTTTGAGTCCTAATCTCCTCTTATTATAAGGATATCAGTCAGATTGAAGCAGGGCCTACCAGGTAATGGGAGTTGGGTCTTCAACATATAAACAGGGAGGGGGACAGACACAATGACACAATTCAGTCCATAACACTTAGTGACCAGAGTGATGTTACCACAAGGCTGTTTCTATTATGAAATAGCGCCTGTCATCTATAAGTGAACACAGACTTAATAAGTGACTGAGCAGGAAAGAGCTATAGGGACTTGAATTTGACAGGGATTTACATAGGCGACTCAGTATTATAGATGCTGAGTAAAATATCCTAGAGATGTATTTGCTGCTCCTTGTCACTATCACCTTAATTCTCAACCAGGAAAGAGAGGGAA
>NW_007728510.1:126679-128690 GCF_000696425.1 Galeopterus variegatus
AACTAATGAGTCCTCAGCCTCAACCTTAGGCTTTAGTTCCTCACCCCTGGTTTAACTTTACCCAGATGCTGAGCCTTTCCTTGGGTGCTCTAATATGAAATGCAGTCCATGCTCCTTGGGGCTTAGTTAAAACTAACTTCTGTAAGTTTCTGTGTTGCTCTTCTATTGAGTCAGCAAAATATAGCCCTCTGTCTTATATCGCTTTTCATGTTCCAGAAGGAAACTCTATCTTGAATCAATAGATATACCCAGTCTTACATGCTATCTATTACAAAAGTCAAAACATTATTCTCTCTTCTCTCATTCATGGTACTTCAAAAAGTTCATGGAAAAATAGCACTAAAAGACAATATGAATCTCTCCATGAACTTTTTAAAGTACCCTCATAGCACTCTCCACATAATTAAAGTCCTTCCCACACTCTGCTTTTGACTGAGGCTGTTTGGGAAACACCTGCCTCCTCTACCAAATTCTCATTCCCAGAAGGGGCAGTACCCAGTGGGGGGGATCCTGAATTTTCACTTAGAGGAGGATTAGGGAATGAAAATATAAGATTGGAAAGAGAGGCTAGAGACTTACTTTGGCATTCCATTTTAACAGCATGCACACTGGTTTTACTTTGATTTCACATATTTATTTGGACTTGCTTGAAGTTCCTTGTGTTGCAAGTTCCCTGTTTTCACTTGTACTCTGTTTACTTTGGTGGTGTTATGAATGTTTACTTTAGGTGGTGGTGGGACTGAATGCTTGTCCCCCCACCCCAACCAAATTCATCTGTTGAAACATGCCTTCAGGAGGTCATTAGAATCAAATGAGGTCATAGGGTAGAACTCTCATGAA
Source organism: Galeopterus variegatus (assembly GCF_000696425.1). Lineage (NCBI taxonomy): Eukaryota > Metazoa > Chordata > Mammalia > Dermoptera > Cynocephalidae > Galeopterus > Galeopterus variegatus. The sequence continues at coordinate 127,520 of NW_007728510.1, forward strand.
TGAGATCAGTGTCATTATAAGAGTCCAGAGAGAGCTTGCTTCCTCTCTCCTCCATATGAGGATACAGTGAGAAGGCTGACACCTATGAACTATGAGTCAGGCCCTCACCAGACACCAAATCTGCCAATACCTTGATCTTGGACTTCCAGCCTCCAGAAGTGTAAAAAATAGTTTGTTTAAGCCACTCAGTTAATGGCATTTTGTTATAGCAGCTGACTAAGACAAAATTGGTACCAAGACTAGGGAGCTGCTATAACAAAATGCCTAAAACTATGGAAGCAGTTTTGGAACTAGATAATGGGTAGAGGCTCAAAGAGTTTTGAGATGCATCCTAGAAAAAGCCTAGATTACTGTGAACAAACTTTTAAAGGTGATTCTGGTGAGAGCTAAAAAAGGAAAGAGGATAACTGTAGAGAAAGCTTCTGTCATCCTATGGAATACATCACCAGCAGAATGTTGGTAGAAATATGGACAGTATAGGTCATTCTGATGAGATCTGAGACAGAAATGAGAAACATGTTATGAGACAATGGAGAGAAAGTGAACCTTGTTACAAGGTAGCAAAGAATTTGGCTAAATTCTGTGTAATTGTTTTATGAAAGGCAGAACTTGTGAGCAATAAAATTGGATTTTAGTTGATGAGATGTCTAAGCAAAGTGTTGAAGGAGCGGCTTGGTTCCTCTTTACTGCTTATAGCAACTGCAAGAATAGAGAAATAACTTGAAAACAAAATTGTTAATCAAAAAGAAACTACAACTTACAGATTTGAAAAACTCTCAGCCTATCCACATTGCAAGTGATAACAAAATGTGTTCAGAAGAGAGCACTGAGGGTGTGGCCAAGCAACAGTTTGATAAGAAGACTAGTGTGGACATAAATCACAGACATAATCAGCTACCCCAGCAGAACAACTGCCAGTATGAACATTCTGTTTATGATGTATTCTCTAGGAAGACAGAAGCTTTCTCTAATTTTCTCCTCTTTTCTTTTTGAGTCAGAATTGCCTTTAAAAGTCTGTTCATGATAATTTATTCTTTACGACAAGGGAAGAAGGGCCCCAAAGGTGATTCAAAGATGATCAGGACTGCCTCTTCAATTTCAAAGGGAGGAAGGGTATCACCTGGGTTTCAACAGACCAGATGGCCTCTGCTAAAGCTGTGGGAGTGAGGCT
>NW_007728510.1:129103-131203 GCF_000696425.1 Galeopterus variegatus
AGGGTATCACCTGGGTTTCAACAGACCAGATGGCCTCTGCTAAAGCTGTGGGAGTGAGGCTGCCCAAAGCCCTGCCTAGCAGAATTTTGGGAGAGTGGTAGGATTATGGAGACAATAAAGTGACCCCCCCACTAAAGTCACCCTTGAGGCTGCCAATGGCTGGAATAAGACTTGTTTATAGTCGTATTTCTCAGAATACCAGGCACAGTACATACAGGAAGTCCAATATTTGGCTATAGAATGGCACACTGAGATAAACATATGACCCAGAGAAGGACACAACAAAACAAATCTTCAGAAGGCACAAGCCCACATAGCCGGTTTTCATGTGGGTTCAGTCCATACTATTATAATCGGGCAGTGTCCAAGATGATCACGTGGAGGTCCGCAGAAATATTCAAAAATAAAATAAAATCAGCCTGGTGCTAACGACAATTTCACTGATCACCTTTAGGCAAGCACTCTAAAAATTAAGGGAGAAATGTCACCTACCAAGTGGTGGTCAGACATTAGAGCAAATTTAAGCTCCTTTGGCTCTGTAGTGCCAAGCTCTCTCCACAGGCATATTGCCCATTAGTCTGTCAGTGTCTTGATCCAATACTCTTGAGGACTCTAAGCAGCAGCTTTTCAAGGGTAATTGAAGGGATATTACTGGCTGTCTGTTTATCATCTCTTGATCACCTAACACCATGGCACCTATTAGGATGAGCTAGTAGACACTGTGCTAAAGGTTGCCTCAGCTGGAAGCTTTTCAGCTGCTTCTCCAACAACGGACAAACAAAGCAAGATTCTCCTCAAATCCTCCCACTTTTGGACCAATCTTATGAACTAATTAATCATGATTACTCCATACAGTAAGCATATTTGAGATTAATCTGCACTAGCCTCAGGTCGTGTCCTAATTACCAATATGCTGAAGCAGCATTCCCCTGGTAAGTGTAAATACAGTGTTGATACCATTTGCAAGACAACAGAATGACTATATATTAGGCACACATGCTAATGAATGCTATGCTGATATACTAAGAAACTTTTTTTCCTTCAACCTTTCTGACTCATTGTCTTAGCTGGATAGTCACGTACTGTCAAGAATATGTGTCTCAGTTTCTTCGGATGTCTTAATCCAAAAAAAACTAAATAACATGGCCAGAAAAATATCATAGAAGTGGGTATCCCTAAAGACCAATTATTCACTTTCCTCCACGAGGACTTAAGAGCTGAAACATCATCATCCAGAGCTGAGTGAGATGTGGTGGCTAATGCAGATAATATATTTCCTTATCGGGTTTGAGTGTTTATTAACAGGGAAATAAAATAGAGCCATCTATAAGAACTGACTACCAACCACCACGTCCATCAAAGGTGCGCACGGTCTTGGTTTTCCTTTAGCACCCTTCCCCACTCCATGTCTTGTTTTCTCTACCCCACCCCCACCCCCAGCTGTTTCAAATTGGATCTAGGACTCCCATACCACGGAGAAAGTAAAGGAAAATCAGGGAGAGTATAAAATCAATGTAATCTCTTTGTAAACCTATGGTAGACTTGGTTCAATTTTCTCGTAGCTGCAGACCCTAATTCCATGAAAGATAGAGACCCTTGGCAAAGATCAAGCTAGAATGAGGGTATAGGGCTGATAGTGACTTGTGACTTTTATTTTTAAGTAGAGCCCAGAAGGCTGATCACAAAAGAAAGCATCTGCCTACTGATTTCCTCAAAAAAAAAAAAAAAATACAACGGGTGAAATGAATGTGGAATAAAAATATATACTGGTCCAGAGACATCAACAGCTGTGGAAGGGAAGACCAACAACTAACCAACCAACTAGTAAGTATCATTTACAAAAAGAAAGCGAGGCTAGAGGTTAGAATGGTGCAAATGTGATTTCAGACACAGTGGCTAGGAAAGGCCACTCTGATATTTAGTTTGCAAAGACTTGATGGAAGTGAGGGAGTGAGTCATGTAAATATCTGAATAAAGTTGTTTGAGTTCCTTATATATTCTGGATATTAGTCCTTTGTCAGATGTGTATTTTGCAAATATTTTCTCCCACTCTGTTGGTTGTCTTTTAGCTCTGTTAATTGTTTCTTTTGCTGTGCAGAA
>NW_007728510.1:131926-206391 GCF_000696425.1 Galeopterus variegatus
CAACAACAACAACAACAACAACAACAACAACAACAAAAACCGGGGGGGGGGAGGGGAAGATATAACAACCACTACTTTTTTTTTTGAAGTTCTTACAACAAGAAAATGGAGGGGACACACCTGGGTGGGAGGGGGGAGAGGGAGGAGGGAGGGAGGTTTTGGTGATGGGCCATAATAACTAACTACATTGTATATTGACAAAATAAAAAAAAAGAAAAGAAGTTTACAATACAGAAAAAAAAAAGAAAATAGAAAAGAGTGAAGAGAAAGTGGTAAGGTTTATTTATGTAACATTTCAGACAATCAAATAATGTAAAGTATTAGTAGCCTTTCTAAGTAAATGTTATGGGGACCTACTATTTCCTATGTGAATGTATTTATTAGTGTAATACAAGTTACTTCTGTAATCCTCTGGAATTTGATGTATGTTTTCTTAATTTATTCTGACCTAATTCATTAGCTTAAGTGGCTTATACATTTCACAGTTGTAAGTCTTGCCCATTCAGCTGGGAATAAATCTTTGGTATTATATGCTGACACTTACTAAAATGTAACAATATGATTCAATTTTTCTATCAAGACCAGAAATAACTCTCTTTGTTTTAAAGCAATAAGGTTTGTTGTTAAAAAAAAAAAGGCTTTAGTACAACTAGCATTTTGAATCTCATTGTCAAAAACTAGAGTCCCATGAAACTGGGTACAGGTTTCATTTTGAGGGGAAAAAAAAAAAAAAAAACAAAAGAAACAACAACAACAACAACACATGGTTTTAAATATAACACAACATTGCCTTCCTATTAAAATATGAACAATAATGAACAAAGGATAGTCATGAGTACAAGGAAAACTGATCCTGGATACTGTGCTCAGTCATTTAAAGTTTTCACATTAGGGCATGTTATAATGTCGGCAATCATGGTGACCAGAAAGAGGTGAGCCCACGTGAGCAAAGTGGTCCCCAAGAAGTCAAGTTCCATTAATGCTCTAGACATGCAGTTAGGGTCTGACACGTGCAGGAAGCACGAGTCTATTGAAACCAGGACTGAGTGGTTCTTTCATACTGATCTATACCACAAGGGAAACACACATTATTTTTACAAATAGAAGGTGGGTCATCAATACTAGTTAACCGGGTAGTTAATTAACAATCCTGTGGCATGTTAGCCTTAGCTCAGTAGACTAAGCAGGAAGATTGTAATAAATATGTTGTGGTGACTGTGCCTTCTAATGGGAGGTCAGTTGACTGTGTCCCCATATTCTCCAGCTTTCTTCGGCCCCACTGGTGTCTGTGACTGTGGTGCTCCTCTCACAGTGTTATGGTCTGAATGTTTGTGTCCCCCTAGATTTCCTATGTTCAAACCTAATCTCCACTGTGGTGGTGTTAAATAGTAAGACTTTTAGGAGGTAATTAGGTCATGAGGGTGGAGCCCTCATGAATGAGATTAGTGCCTTTATAAAGGAGACCCCAGAGAGTTCCTCTGTCCCTCCCACCAGGTGAGGTTATAGCAAAAGGATGTCCTCTGCAAACCAGGAAGTGGGCCCTCACCAGACACCAAATCTCCCAGCATCTTGATCTTGGACTTCCCACCATCCAGAACTGTGAGAAATAAAAGTTCGTTGTTTATAAAAGTTTATGGTATTTCATTACAGCAGCTGGAATGGACTAAGATACACAGCTCCGGTAGCCCCTCTATCTACTGCTCCTTGCAATTATGGGTCTGCCTCCCTCTCTCCACCTGCTTTGCACACAGGAGTCAGCCCAGCCAAGGCCTCTCTGCAACCAGATCAATGTTAGGGTTTGGAACACAGTTTCTAAAAGTGACTATTCCTTGGGTTTTACTATGAAACTCTTATCAATGCTGAAGTTGTATGCTTCCAAACAGAAGTAAAACTTATTAAGGATTTTTTTTTTTCAAGAGTCAGTGTGCCCCAATGCAACCTCTCTCACCACAGAGGAATAGGTCAGTTCACTTCTCTTTATCAGCTGCTCTTCTGTTCCAAGTGCTGGGGCTTCTGAGCTCCCAGAAGGAAGGGCAGGGCCGATCTGCCTTTATTTGCTGCAAGATCATAACAGCAGCCAACTGTGAGATTATCACTGGTCGTACACGCTGTTTGAGGGGCCTCCATGTATTAACTCACACAATCTTTGCAACAGCCTTTTGATTTCATCATTAGTCCCATTTCACTGTCTTAGTGACATAAGTCACAGAGTTGGAAAGCAGCAGAGATGGATTGAAAGCTGGCGGTCAGAGCGGCCCGCAGAGCCCAGGCACTCAACCTGAGCACGTGCCATCACTAGGCAGGCCCTGAGGAATGGCAGCTTTTGGTTCTCAAGAATACCTTGTTCTCAGTATGCAATTCAGTGTCGTGTGGATATGGGCTAGAGGTGACTGAAGATACGAGAGACTGAAGATAAAAGATGGAGGAGAGGTATTTCATAATTTTGACCTTACACCTTATTCTTTATGTTTTAAAGCCCTAGGTATTGGGAAGCAAAGAGCGAAAGGGAAGCTTCAGGGAATTGATTTTCCAGGAGCTACACACCTTGTGCTTCCTGGAGCTTTTCCTGTGTGCACACTCCCATCCATGTTACCTCATCCACCTGCACCTCCCAGGTACATTCAAACCAATTCTTAGGAGACAGTTGGAGAGGAGAGAATGAAGGGCTGCCATAAACAGGGTGGCTGGAAACACCTGAAATTTATTCTCACAGTTCTGAAGGCCTGAAGTCCAAAATCCAGGTATCACGGAGCTATTTCCTTCTGGAAATTTTTAGGGAGAATCCATCCCATGCCTGTATCCTAGCTTCCGACGGTTGCTGGCAATCCTTGTAGTTCCTTAGTTTGTAGATGTGTCACTCCAATCTCTCCCTCTGTCTTCACGTGACAGTCTTCTCTCTGTGTCTTTCTGTTCTACCCTTCTTATAAAGACACTAGTCAGACTGAATTTTGCCCCTCCCTAATCCTGTACAACCTCATCTCAACTTGATCACATCTGCAAAGACTATTTCTAAATATGGTCATGTTCACAGGCACCAGGAATTAGGACTTCAACATGTCTTTTGGGGGACACAACTCAATTCATAAAGGAAGTGAACTGGGTTTTGTTTGTTTTTGTTTTGTTTGTTTTTGTTTCCTAAGACACCCCCAAATAATGCAGTTTGGCTCTCAGCAACAGTAATACAGTAATCTAAAATATAGTTCTGTGAGTAAAAAGTATGCTGGGGATTCTCTGAGCCTGGTTACAGATGGAGCAACTGCCTGGGGTGGGGGAGCTCGTGTCTTGCTCGCAGAAACATAATAAGCCAAGAGAACACACCCAATTTTCCACAAATCTCTAAGAATGAGCAGAAGTGCACTCCCTTTTTAAGTATCAGCAGTAAGCTGACATTACCAGTCTAAGCTGTAAATGCCTCTGATCCCATCGTTTAGTGGGGATCAGAGGCTCCAGCTCCTGGCGCTGCAGCAAGAGTGGCTGAGACCCACACCGGACTGCCACGTCACACGCAGGAACACACACCCACACACCCACACACCCACACACCACGCTGCCGTGCTTCCTGTTTCTGTTACCACCCGTGCTGTGAGTCAGAACATTCAGCATTTTAAGGCTTCACATATCAGTAGATTGAGGCAGTTCTGCATGGATCTGACCTTTTCAATATTCCACAGTGTGACTGACTGGCTACTGTAGCTCCTCCCCTGCTTATAATTTTAGTAACCTGCATGGGAGAAGTGAGAGGCTGGCCAAAAAAAAAAAAAAAAAAAAGTTCTCTGGGGAGAAATTTTGAAAAAACTGTTTCTGTTACCACCCGTGCTGTGAGTCAGAACATTCAGCATTTTAAGGCTTCACATATCAGTAGATTGAGGCAGTTCTGCATGGATCTGACCTTTTCAATATTCCACAGTGTGACTGACTGGCTACTGTAGCTCCTCCCCTGCTTATAATTTTAGTAACCTGCATGGGAGAAGTGAGAGGCTGGCCAAAAAAAAAAAAAAAAAAATGAAGAACTGCAGAAAGAGCAAAGCTGTAAAGTGAGCGTGGTTTTACAGAGACTATATTAGGGGATGATAATTTTGATATCTCACTATTCTTTCCTTTCCAGAACATGCGATCATAAAATGAGACCAGAGAGACAAAATGTAATATTGATCGAAATAACTCTGCTGTCTTTGTCAGCTAATGCTATTACCCAGTCCCTCGGTGGTCTCTGCCTTTGTTTGCTATTGCCTTCAAAGGTTTTATTCTAGAAACATTTTTTTGTCTCAGCCAGACTTAGCAGAAACTTTAATATAGAGTCCTGTTACTTCACAGTAGTCACTGATGGCTTGAGAAATGCAGTGAAATCTCATGGACACTTAAAGCCTGGTGCTGTCCACACAGCTCCTTTGGTTAAGCAGTAACGATATGTTAAACTAAGCTGAGTTCAACTTTCTTGGTGCCTCCTGAAGACAAATGAATCACACCAATAAGTTATTCAACCTGCAGGTTACATGAACAATTGATAATCCTAAATACTAGCCAGGATAGTACGAGTTCTGACAAAAGAAGACAAGGTGCAGATAAAATTTCTACACCAAGTATATAAATTATAATTTTGGTAGAAAAAACCACAAAAATCCTTAACACCATTAAGTAGTCATATGTCCATTTTTAAAATGCTAATGCTAGATGGTAAACAGCCTTCATATTTATGTAAATATCTAAATGAAATTGCAATAACTTAAGTAATGTATAGATTTATTTCTCAGTAATTAGTTTAACAAGGTTTTCACTTAACTACTCTATGGAATATTAATATTAGTTGTAAAGATATCACAGCACACTATCAACTTAAAATTAAAAATACTGAAATTAAGCAAGGCCTTTCCTGTACTAACCTATAGGCAATTTATTTCACAAGAAATCTTGTGTTTCTGGCCAATTCCAGAATCATCCAAAATTAAAATTATAGAGTATTTTCAATGAATTCCCTACCCACCAGGCATAAAATTACAATGTCAATGGAACATGCATTACTTAGAAGGATCTACATCACCACTGTCTATATCTTTTAAAGCTGTCAAATAACTGGAATTGATGAGCCACACTCCAAACTTAGCCCTATTACATTATCATTACTCATTCATTCAAAACATAGTTCTGGAGTGCTGCCTACTTGGCCTGGCACTCTCCTGGGCACTAGCGATCCGAGAGTGAATAGTATGGAAACGGCCTCTACCTTTATGGTATTTTTTTCCAAGAAGGTAAGACAGAAAACACGATGAAACAACCAAGCAGGAAACAACCAAGCACACAGATGAACCTGAGCCACTTGGCGACAAATGCTGGGGATAAGGGTAGGGAATGCCTGGAGAGGGAGGCCGGAGTCCTCAGAGAAGGCCACTATGATAAAGTCACTTTTCAGCAAAAAGATCTAAATGACATGAGAGAGTGAGCCTTATGGAAACTGGGAAAGCATTCCAGACATAAGGAACAGGCGCAGATGCCCCAAGGGGGAAGCAGACTTGAAGTTTGGAGGAATGGCTTGAGAAGACGGCAGTGACTCAGCTGGGGACAGATCACACTGGCCTTGCATCCACTTTGCAACCACTATCGCCTGTTCCGAGGGAGCTGAGAAGCTATTGAAAGAGTCTGAGCAGACGAGGGACACTATCTGACTTAAATATAAAATGATCACGCTGGCGTCTCTTTGGAGATCCGACTGGAAGGAGAGGAGCTTAGAGGCAGAGAGACGGGAGGTCAGCTGGAAGGCTGCTGGAACAATCCAGGAAAGAGTCAAGGACCAGGGTGGAAGTAGTGCTCAGATTCTGGAAAGTATTTTGAAGGAACTTTCAGCAGGATTTGCTGGTGGGTAGCATGTGTGGTGAGAGAGAAAGAGAGAAGTCAAGGTGATTTGGAGGTGATGCTTTTGGCCTGAGCACTGGGATGCTCGTTTATGGAGGTGGTAGAGACAGGCAGAGGAAGAATCAAGCATTCATGTTTGGAAATATGCAGTATGAGATGCCCACTCGGAATGCATGGGAAGTCAGGCGGGCAGCTAGAGGTTTAATTTTGGAGTGAAAGAGGGAAGTTGGAGATAGAGGTATACATTTTGGAATCAATAGAATATGGTATTTAAATCAGTGAAGAGAGGATGAAATTACCTAGGGAGGGAACACAGATCAGGAAGAGGAAAGAAAGCAGGAGAAAGGGTCTAGGACTGAGCCCTTGGGAATTTGAGACTGATTTTGGGGAATAACTGTAATTTGAGGTGGTGGGCATGCCGATAGTGTCGATCCAATCATCACATCTTGGGCATAGGTGCAGACAGTCAGCCCTGTGGCCCATGAGTATGTATAATCAATAAAAAAATTTTTTAAAAAACTGAATTCTTAAAGCTGAAGAGGAATCATAATATCATATAATACCATAATGTATTCTAAGTATGATCTGAAGAACTTGGCTGTCACAGATGGAATTTGCCATATTATAGCTTTTTCTTTTTTAATCTATTATCTCAAATAAACAAATATAAATGAATTTGTGAATTTTAAATTACTATACTCATATGAATTATTATTACCATTGTCTCCATTAGGTTAACTTCAGTTGGTGGCTATTTAAGGGTTTACTCTAAGAATGATCATATTTCATTCATTCTAAGATGCACATTTTTTCACACATTAACATCCCTGAAATAAAGATGTGTCATATAATTGATGGCATCTTACTATTATAATTGGTATTTTTTCCCTCTAAGAGGCATACACAAAAATGATGCATTATACAATCTGTGACACCTTAGATTTGATGAAATAAAAGATATATTTTAAAGTCTAGGTTACTTTCTGCTGCTTCCAGTTGTAAAAATAGAAGAGTTGATTGCCTGCACAGCTGCCATCTGGGACTAGTGTCTACTGGGGTGATGAAGCGTCCAGGGGAGAAAGGAGGCTGCAACAGGGATCCCCTTGTGGGCAAGGCTCCTGACAGTCACCTGTATTTTGCTCAGCATTTGCTATTGATTAGCTCTGGATGTCTTATACCTGCAGTGACTTTGGCCCTATTATGAAGACAGATACAGTCTGAAACACAAAAAAGAAGAACAGAAGCCATGTCTTAGTTATCTTTCAATCCCCAGAATTTAGCAAAATGCCTGGATACAGTTGGTGATCAATAAATGTTTTCTAAAAATTGAAACCCAGCTCCCCACTACTGGGGTGTAAAGACTTGTGGCCTGCAGTCTGAAAGGAAATGTACAATAGATTCCCTCCCCTAGCTGTGACCGGCGAACTCTGGTCACGTAAGTCACTGTGTCTGAGTGCCCAACACTAGATGCTGGTGTAGTCTCCATGGAAACACAGAGAGGAGCTCTTGTGTCCTTGCACAGAAACTACAAATGCATACTTTAGGATAATAACAAAATGCTGCATTTATAGATAGGATAATAACCTATGTTTTGAAACTTGCAATTTAATAACTCTCTGATAAGAACACAAGACAACTGCGATGCTGTAATTTACTTCTGGCGGTGCAGGTGTCAGAGTTCACGGGCAGTGTGCTGAGCAGCGGGAATTAATCTTCTTCATCTCCTTGTCAACCCGTTACATGCTCTCTTGCAGCTTACTGTGCCATTTTGTCTTTGTCTTCTCATTATATTTTCCAACATCCTGACCTACTGTTCTAGTTACCTCTTCTCTTGCGTCGAGACCTGTGTTCTGTATGCTTCACAACAATGTCCTCAGGAATCACAAAGGACTTTTTAGAAATAAAGATGCAAAATATTTTATAGTTACTGCAGAAGTCTTTTTGTGAAGACTGTGCTTTACATGTATTAAAAACACCTAGGAGAGTAGCCATAAAAGTAAATTTGAAAATACATTTGAAATGGAAAAGTGTTTGTGCTGCTCCCCGTGATGTTGCTTCAGGGCACAACAACATTTAGCAAGAGCTCTGCTTAAGTCCTGAATTATCCTCTCTTCACAGTTTCCCGAATTATGTGACCTCTGAGAAACATCTGGAGTCCTAAACAGGTAGTCCTCAGCAGTGCCTGCAATTCCAAAACAATTCATGTCCTCTTCTGGACCACACGATTTCTAAGACTGCAGCGTCCAGGTGCACACCGGTGCCACCAGGACCAGCAGGGTTCGTGATGAAGAGCCCTGGCCCAGTTTTGTGCTTGATTACTCCCCAGTAGTAGAGCAGTATCTAATAGCATCTCTTTGACAAGGGTTTTTTGATTTTCTTTTAAGTCGGAGACCACAGATTTGCTACACAGATTTGCATAAACTGGAGTTCAACAGATCAATGATTCAAGATAAAAGACCAGCCATTCCCAGAACCAGTTCAAAAGCCATAGAACAGGGATCAGCAAACTGGCCCACAAGCTAAGACTATTTACTTTTTTAAATGGTGGGGGAGAAAATGAAAAGAACACTATTTCATGGCAAGTGAATATTACATGCAATTTAATTTTGTGTCAGTAAATAAAGTCTGATTGGAACCCAGCCACACTCAATCATTGAAGTGTCGTCTAGGGCTTTTGTATTCACAGTGGCTGAATAGTTGTGGGCATGGGTCACAAAGCCCCAGATATCTGCTCTCTGGCTCTTTGCAGGAAGACTGGCAGTCCCAGACAGATGCTGGCCTGTTTTGAGGACTTAGCAGTGATCTGATGTCACTTAGGGGGTTTCTATGAGATTTACTGATTGATCTCTGGTGGACATGGTGAGACACAAGCAGGGAAGAACATTCCAGGAAAAAAGCTGGCTCTGCCAAAATACAGGCAAGAGAGGGGAAACTCCTCGGTGGTGTAATTAGTATTTTAAGTAGTTCTGTCTGAAATGATGCTAAAGTAATCTGCAGTCCTTTATCATGCTCAACCAGAGTGCACAAAACCGCTCAGCTTACTATAATTACAAATGTTCCTTAATGAATATATATTTGCTTTGGCTCCTGTGCTCTATTTTGCATCAATTCCTGTGATTTTGCAAGCCATAGGATGCCTCACATTTTTTCGTTAAGGCATTTTTACCTGCATAAAAAGATGTAAATAGATTAGAACAATTCTAGGTGAATTATCCAGGAAGCAGGGGCGATGCAAGTGCATTACGGCTCTTCTCATCTGGAAAAATGGTACTGAGAGAAGAGAAAGAATAGTTGTCTGAAATGAAATCTTGGCCTTAGAGAAGTGCGTGGTGAGGAGGACGTGGATGGGAAGTGTTGAGAAGCAGGCCGTTACCCACAATGTCGCTGCATTCCTATGGTGCCTCGCAGGATATCATGAGAAACAGGCGCAGGCAATTTGACGAGCTAGAACTGGGTGTCACGTTCTCCACGTCATTGCTGTGTAACTCAAGATAGACCACTGATTGTCTCCAAGTCTCAGTTTCCTTTTCTGCAAAGGGGTAGCATGATGCCAGCATAGCTCTGACGTTCCAATGAGATGGGGTCAGCAGGCGTGTCCGGTGGTAATTTCTGTTACTGACACTAAAGAGCACAGTGAAAAAGTGTGGTAAAATTTGAACACGGTGTTCATGATCCTAAGGCTGAAATTTAAAAATTCCTGGATAGCAAGTATCAACCTCAGGACACTAAGTGGAGAAAGTGAAACATTATTACCAAATCTTGGGCTTCACTAACATTTGGGAACTTGACTTGAATCACATTAACTGTTTCTAAGAGGAAACAAAAACTTTTTATCTACTGCAAATGAAAAATAACCACCAAACAAGAGTAACATTTTAAAGAGGTGAAAACAGTTACTCACGGGACCTAAATTTTCAGTTGCAGTGAAGAGAATTGGGCAAAAAGACTTTTAAAAGGTGCTAGCTACCAGGAGTCTTGGCTACTTATGTACATAGTCAAGTATGCTAGTTTTAAGACTCTCTGAATGCCTTTCCTTATTATTAAACTCAAATGATTTGCTCTAAATGACAAAAAGTAGAAAGGCTCTGTGTTTAATGGAATTACTTTTGTTTTAAAAAATATCTTTAAAGTAAGAGTCCAGAAATGAAAGACATGTTTATTTACGCTTCCAACACAATTTACCTGGGATTTTATTATTAATAACATTACTAAGTCATATTTTTCTTAAGGAACCAAAGGCCCACAAGAGTTAGGAAATACGAATAACCAATTTCTCAGCAGAACACATGGGCTAGCAGAGTGGTGAGGGTCGCAGGCTTTAGAGACAGATCCAGGTTCTAAGTTTGGTTTTACTACTCCTAGCTGTGTGGGAGTTGGAAAATTACTTAATTTCTCTGAAACTCATTTTTTTCATCTACAAAATGGGGCCAACTATAATAATGGTATTAACAAGGTCATTGTAAATATGAAATGAGATAATAGGTGTGAAGCATTTAGCACAATATAAGAGTGCGATAAAAGTTATTAGTCATGGTACTATATCTTTGTTTATAAACTTGGACCACATATGAATTACGGCATTTATCTAAGGGGAAAAACACCCTTAAATTTCACTTTTATTTTGGTGCCAGCTTTTATTTATTTTTTTAAATAAGTTTTCAGGCTTGGAAAGAAATGCTCAAAGGAAGGACATGTTCATTTCATGATGCTCTTGCTTATTGGTGGGAACTTTCACGGTGTGAGTCAATGAGCTACTTGAGGAAAAGAACACACGTGTACAAACACGTGACACACATGCACGCACATACACATGCCTCTAAACATAATATAAGTTTATTATATATTCCAGCATAGCCCCAGATGACAGTGTCCGGGACTGCAGTGGCACATGGCAGTTATCCTTCACTCCACTTTTAGTTTGCATAGAGGACAGAGACTTCAGGAGCCTTAGCAGGTGATGGGTTTGGACCTGGTAGATGTGATTCTAAGTAGCTTCAATGCCCATAGGACAAATACAGTAGAGACAGAGTGTTATATCATTTCAAATCAAATACATTTCAGTGAGGCTTGTCTCCTGGGCTACTAAGATGCCTGCGAGACTGGCCTTGAGGAAAGCCCAGGCAGGTCCTCTTCAGGAGGGCTGAGCTGGGCTGGGAACACCCAGGACAGTTGCAGTTCTGACCCCAGAACAAACAGAAGATTCCCATGCTTGGGCTGCAAGTAAGAATGTTCTAGTTAGGTCTCCTTTCCCTCACAACAGCCTTTGAAGTGTTTCCTACTTGGGCTCTTCCTTGGCAAGCTGAAGTTTCAAGTCTTTTTTTTTTTTAAACACCAAGCTAGAAAACTCCAAGCAATATAAAAGCACCAGAAAAATGGTGGAACACATTTAACAATAGGTATCTCTAGTTTAGGATAATCCTCTTCATTTTTTTAACAAATAAATTTTTTTTTTCAATGTTCTTAACTCAGAACCAGCTTGCTAAGTGGGATAATTCCAGTACAACTGGCCTTGTTGCTGGGGAAAGTTACTAGGACCACGCCATGCTGTTCTAAATAAGCTTTTTTGATCGAGATGGAAATGTATCAACATATCATATAGGATGTGAAAGAACATTCCCCCTTTCTCTTTAATTAGGGCACTGAGTATTTGTGATGAATTAGGCTGACTCCATAAACTGCAGGAAGTAAATCTGCTGAACAGTTCCATTTTCCAATTGCTAGATAGGTTAGCACATTTTAATAAACAAATAAAATCTCCATATTGACTATTATCCAAAGCAATTGTAAATGCTCGCAGTGCTCGGCAGCATGTGGCAGTGACATCCTTCTGGCGGCCGAGTTTGCTGCTGTCTCCAGCGTCCATTTGAGTAGCTGCCTAAATGCAGTGCCCTTCACTGATGGAATAAGGTGACACTTTGATTAATGCGATGAACATGCTGCTGAATGCTACAGTGAGTATTAAAATGGCATGTGCTAATTTAAAATCTCAGCTGTCATTAGACTGGAGTGCAAAGGGTAGTCACCTTCTAGAACAGTATTTCCATCCCACAGGGCAGGAGCCTGGCTGCCTCCACTCGCCACTGTGGGCTT
Organism: Galeopterus variegatus; assembly: GCF_000696425.1. NCBI lineage: Eukaryota > Metazoa > Chordata > Mammalia > Dermoptera > Cynocephalidae > Galeopterus > Galeopterus variegatus. The sequence goes on from NW_007728510.1 coordinate 143,864, forward strand.
CTGGTAAACCCTGCGTGGGCTCTGAACACATCCTGAAATGATTTTTTTTTCCTTGCTGAAAACAAAACAGGACAAAAACATACCAAGCAGCTTTCTCATGGAAATGTATACAATTAAAATGAAGATTTTAATAAAACTGCAAAAAGTCATAGAGCAAGAAAAAGGCAGAATTAAGAAGTGATGTTATTCTTGTCTGTTAATAGGCTTTGAAAGATGGTTATGTGCTTGTGGCCAAAATGCAAACGATATATTTTTGACAGCAACGAAACATAATTAATTATTTGGAGTTTCTCCTTGTGATCATTGGAAAATACTATATAAAAGTAATTAAGTTCTGAGTCATCTAACTTTTAAAATTTTTTCCACTTGCAACTCTTAAAGAGTCAAAATAAATCTGTTTTGTTTTTGTTTTTGTTATTCTGATTGTCTCCTAAACTATCGAATAAGAATTACTTTCATTTCAAGGGTTATAATGGCCATAAATTTAAAGTGGCACCTGATTTCCCAAAATGCTCATTTACCTATTTTATTTTAAAATCAGACACTCATGTAACCATTATCTACACTGTGGTTCAATGCTAGCTAATTTTGCTTTCACATTCTCAGGGGCAGCTTGCATGGTATTTGAGCTTCAGTTGACCAAATGCTCGCTGGAGAACTCCTCAAAAGGGGACCTCGGCCGAGGACACGGCCATGGTTAGCAGCTGCCTCTGCCCTTTAGAAGCTCACAGTTCTGAGGGGGAGATAGACAGGTGTGGAAGGATTCCCCAATTCACTGATTATTCTGGAAGTCCTGGAGGGGGAAGAGAGAGAAAGAGAAGATGGCTTTGAGGAAAAGAGAGGGGACAAGACAGACTTGTTAAGATGAGGAAAGGACCAGGGATCAACATGTCCCAGGATCAGCTCCATGGAAGCCCTGGAGGGAGTGGCCAGATGTCCAAAAGGAAGGCTGCAGTGGGCCCCAGGAGGCGGCTCCATGTGGCCTGGAGCAGTAGGGCAGAGCACCCAGGAAAGTGTGGGCTTGGAATACGGCAGCATCTGGAGATGTTTCACACACCACAGAAGCCTCCCAGCAGCTTGGGTGATGCGGAGGAGAAAGAGAGAGCCCAGGAATGATGGAGATAGAACTTCCTGGTCAGTCTGGAGCCAGATGTGATTTGTTTGTGTGTATGTGTGTGTATTTTTGTGTTTGTTTGTTTTTTTCTTTTTTTATTGAAGCATAATTGATCAAACCTATTTTGGGGGTACATCATTGACTACCATCACCTGTGCACAACATGTGATGATCAAATCGATATTATTAGCATATTCATTATTATAGATCATAATTATTCTTTATGCCCCTTACCTAATCTCTTCCCAACCCCTCTGTCCCCCACCCCAACCTAGTAACTATAGATTTGTTCTCTCCTGAAAGTTCAATGTAGTATTATGGTTCTTTCTTTACCTTTCTTTCCCTTCCTAGCACCCACTTATGAGTGAGGACATGTGGCATTTCTCTTTTCTGTCTGGTTTATTTCACTTAACATAATTTTTTTCCAGGCTTATCCATGTTGCTGTAAATGCAGAATTTCATTCTTCTTTATGCCTGAGAAGTATTCCACGGTGTACATATACCACATTTTCCTTATCCAGTTACCTGTCAATGGACATTTAGGTTGGTTCCATATCTTGGCTATTATAAATACAGCTGCAATGAACAAGGAAGTACAGGTATCTCTAAGACATGATGATTTCCATTCCTTTGGGTATATACCCAGAAGGGGGATTACTGGATCATATGGCAGTTCTGTCTGTAGTTGTTTGAGAAACCTCCATACTGTTTTCCATAATGGCTGCACTAATTTACAGTCCTTCCAACAGTGTAGAATAGTTTCCCTTTCTCCACATTCTTGCCAGCATTTGTTATTCTCAGTCCTTTTAATAATGGCCAGTCTAACTGGAGTGAGATGATATCTCCATGTGGTTTTGATTTGCATTTCCCTGATGATTAGTGATGTTGAACATTTTTTCATGTGTCTGTTGGCCATTTGTATGTCTTCCTTTGAAAAATGTCTATTCAGCTCCTTTGCCCATTTTTAAAGTAGATTATTTGTTTTTTTACTGTGTGGTTGTTTGAGTTCCTTATATAGTCTGGATATTAGTCCCTTGTCAGAGGTATAATTTGCAAATATTTTCTTTGTAGGTTTTCTTTCTTCTCTATTGATTTTTTTCCTTTGCTGTACAGAAATTTTTAGTTTGATATAATCCTATTTATTTATTTTTTCTTTTGTTGCTTGTGCTTTTGAGATCTTATTCATAAAGTCTTTGCCCTGGCCTACTTCCTGAAGTGTTTCCCCTGTGTTTTCTTTTAGTCATTTTATGGCTTCAGGTATTATACTTAGGTCTGTAGTCCATTTGAGTTGATTTTGGTATATGGTGAGAGGTACAGGTCTAGTTTTGTTCTTCTGCATATGGATGACAAATTTCCCAGAACAATTTATTAAAAAGGCAATCTTTTCCCCAATTTATGTTTTTGTGGCCTTTGTAAAAGATTAATTGGCTTTAAGTATGTGGGTTGATTTCCAGGTTCTCTATTCTGTTCCATAGGTCTGAGTGTTTGTTTTTATGCCAGTACCATGATGTTTTAGTTACAATAGCTTTATAGCATAATTTGAAGTCAGGTAGTGTTATGCCTCTGGGTGGCTTTTTTTTGGCTTAGGATTGATTTGGTTATTCATGGTCTTTTGTTGTTCCATATGAATGTTAGGATTGTTGTTCTAATTCTGTGAAGAATGGCATGGGTATTTTGATGGGGATTGCATTGAATCTGTGGATAGCTTTGGATATTGTGGCTGTTTTCATGATGTTAATTCTTCCAATCCAAGAGCATGGAATATCTTTCCACCTTTTTACATGCTTTTTAATTTTTTTCAGTAGCGTTTTGCAGTTCTTGTTGCAAAGATCTTTCACATCCTTGGTTAAATTGATTCCCAGGTATTTTATTTTTTTTTGGCAACTATTGTAAATGGGCTTGCTTTCTTGGTTTCTTTTTTGGATAGTTTGTTATTGGAGTATAAAAACACTACTGATTTTTGTATATTGATTGTGTATCCTATAGCATTACTGAAATTGTTCATCAGCTCTAAGATTAGGGTGTTAGGGTCTTTATGATTTTCTATATTTAGGATCATGTCATCTGCAAACAGGTAGAGTTTGACTTCATACTTTCCAATCTGGATGCCCTTTATTTCTTCCTCTTGTCTGATTGCTCTGGATACTCCTTCTAATACTATGTTAAATAGGAGTGCAGAGAGTGGGCATCCTTTTTTGTTTCTGTTCTTAAAGCTTTTCCCCAGTCAGGATGATACTGGCCCTTGGTTTGTCATATATGCCTTTTATTGTGTTGAGATACTTTCCTTCTGTACCTGACTTGCTGAGAGCCTTTATCATGAAAGGACGTTGAATCTTGTCAAATGCTTTTTCTGTGTCTATAGAGATAATCATGCTTTTTGTTCTTGATTTTGTTGATGTGGTGTATCACATTTATTGATTTGTGTATGTTAAACCATCTTTCCATCCCTGGAATGAATCTCACTTGATCATGGTGTATATTTTTTTTTGATGTGAGATGTGTTGCTGTATTCTGATTGCTAATATTTTGTTGAAGATTTTTACATCTATGTTCATCATTAATTTGATTTTAGGAAACTAAAGAACTGTGGCATTTCTTGCACATTTAAGCTTCTAGGCATTGTGATGACAGAATGAAAAAGACCCCTGTGGGAGAATGTGATCAGAGTTCAGAAAAGGCTCCAGAAATGGAGCTTGAAGGCTGAGAAAGTAATAGTTAAGGGAAGAAAGATGGGAGGTTGGAATTTTTAGGTACTGAGGTTGGAAGAAGGAAGTTGGTGATAAAGTGAACAGCTGTTTTGTTTCTAAGATTCTTATTCTGAAAGACTTGGCACTGTAGGAGAGAGCAGAGAGCTGTGTTGTGGGAGGAGGGGCAGATGAGAAACAAGGCCAAAGGAGCAGGATGCAGCCAGAGCATAAAGAACCATCTCATAGAACACACTGAAGGATTTGCAGACACACGGAGGGACCCAAAGCCTCAAGGACAGTACTTAACCATGGTGAACCTTGGTTACCTTGGGGCCCAATGGAGGCAATATTGTCTCCCCAGCAATGTTGTTGAGAATCTCAATCGAAAGACAATTGCAAGCTACAAAGTATGTCATGCCTGGCACACAGTGGGTACTCCTCACATTTTCATTTTATCCTAAAAGCAACCAGCATCAGCAGCAGTCTTTAGCGAGGAGCATGGCGTGATCTCATCCACCCTTTACTTATTTGGCAAGGGCTCAGGGTGAGTCGAATGGGACATTCTGGTAGAGCAGGTCCTTCAGGCCTACGGGATGAAGGCTGGGAGGGAAGAGGGGGCTTTCCAGGTGTGGTCTCAGCAATAAAGTTGATGTGAAAGAGTAGTCATGATTCTGAGAACAGTCTAGGGACCACCACTCAAATTCCTCTTCACCCCAGTCCCCAGACACATGTCTGGGTCCCGGGAAGAAAGGACCATCAAAGTGGGGAAAAACAATTTCATCCTAAGCTATAAAACAAGTGTCAAGCGCTACACACTCTGGGACCCTCTAACAGAGGACAGAACAGAAGGGAGAAACATTCCTTGTTTTTGTCCTTTTGCCTCAGATCTCACCTGAGCCCATGGTGCCCTGCCAAGAAAATCCACTGGGACACCTGCACTGCTTGGCAGAGTAGGGCAGTGCCATGGGAACATACTCTAAGGACTCCCCAAACTGAAGAAGGCGAGCTTTGAAATTGTTGACTTCTTCCTGCGAATGTGACCAGATTGATACCTCTAGGCTGACAAGGTCTGGGGAGACTGGGATTATAGAAAGACGACGACAGCAGCCATGTGGAAGGATCCGTGAGGATAAGGAGTGGCGGCCGAAAAGCTGGTTAGAAGACAGTTGCAATGATCTGAGTGAGTGACTGGAGGGCCCTGAAATCAGGAAGTGACAAAGGGGACACAAATTCTTCACTTAAATTTTATATCACTGATTTACTTGCATAAAAACAAAAAGAGTAAAAGGGAGAAGTCAGATTTTAATCTGGGCATAGGAACACCCGTATTTAAATGTAAAAATAGAAACATATTCTTAAGTATTTTAAAAAGCATATATTTAAAGCAATTAAAATTTTTCTCACTTCTTTTAGGAATAAGGTGTTAGATGCAAGATGCTGGATGATTGTTGTTGAAATTGATCTAAGAATGTTTAAAAATCATGTCCACTTAGAGAGAAAATTTTAAAAAAATATTTGGTAAGGAGAAAAATCCACTCATTGGCTCTTGTTAATTAATGCCTAATACTCAGTCTTTCTTCCCAACTGGTTAAGGAATTTATGTTACATGATAGAAGTGAAGAAGAATTAAATATATTCACAATATTATATTTCAAAGCTTTGTATAATAACTTATTATTTCAGTGTCAATAAAATCTTTTATACACCTTATTAGAGGAGGAAAAATGTCCAATATTTGGAAAAGTTATATAGTTATGACCTGGAAATAACTATTTTTAGCACACAAGTAGATTTCTATATCTTTAAAACATTTTTTTAAATGAGATAATTTGGCAAACAATAGTTTCAATGATAAAACTATAATTATGTCAATAAGGCTTATATTTTAGTTCATAAAAATGTTTTTTTGAAAAATGCCAATCATTCCTGTGCAGCACTTTCCTGATTTCAAAGCATCATCAAACAACTGAGAAATGAATTTCTTTTCAGGACAGAAGGGCCATACATTACTTTTATTGTATCTGCATCTAGTTGATTAGCAGTTTAGTTAAAATTTCTTCATTAGGGATCAGAAAGCTTTGGAAATTGAAATAAATTTGTTCCCAAGGTGAGTGGTAACATTATCTCATCTTCTGTTGGAAACAACTGAAAAGTCTTTTGTTTTTTTCTATAAGAACATGAATGATTTTGATGGATTTGCCAGTACTCTTGCTGGGCGAATTCTTTTACTTCATCTGGTGGTAACAGTCCACTAGGCCTCCCTCCTCCCTGTCTGGGATGATCTTCACATAAAGGATTAGGCGAATTCCCATCAGCCACAAACGTGCTGCTACATATGTCTGATGACCTAGTGCCCTTGTGTGAAACTTGAGACCTATCACTGATTCTTCAGCATCAGAACGAGCAAGACTCACATTTTGCACACAGCCCTCCTGGTGAACAACTTAGAAAAGTAGTCATGGCAACCTCAATTTCAAAACTTGATAGATACCATTATCTTATTAATGATGACACACTGATTAAGCCCTTTGCAAAAATCTAACAGTCATGAATACATTATCATCATGCTCAAATTTATGCATGTTATAGCCCCTAGTACTGTTTCTTTCTTTCTGTATTGAGCAAAAACCTAATGACTAAATATCTACTAAAAACAGTGCTTGAGTAAATTGTTGACTATTCATGATTTTGTAGAACTGGGTTTTAACTGTATGAAAATAATGAATTTGAAAGCATAAGAAATTTGTGATCAGCTCTGAAGTTCCTGGGAGTTTAGGTCATTAGCATCTATTTATCGCCAACACTTTTTAGCTATGGTTCTTTTTTAAAATTTATTTTTTATTGAAACATAATTGATTATACATATTTGTGGGGTACAAAGTTGATTATCAGTAGCTGTGTACAATATGTGATAGTCAAATCAGGATAGTTAGCTTATTCATCTTTACAGTGTGTAATTATTCTTTGTGTCCACCCTCTCTGTTTTTGTAAATGGATGTCTAGCACACTTCTCAAGACTTTGGTGATATTGGCTCTCCATATAATGTCAGTGGATGGAGTTGTTGGGGTGCAGAAAGCTGTTACCCCAAACTATGGTGCTTTGACATGCTGGAATAAAGAAGCAGCCTCAAGGTCTCGCTGACCTTCCCACCTCCCCGCTCCTGACTGTCAGTCCTCTGTCACTCTCCAAAGCACAAGATGAAGCTGTTCCTGCAGCTGCCTAAAGTCCAGACCTGCCAAAGAAGAAGCCAATGACCTCTCCCTGAGATTTCATTAATTTAACTCACATCACAGGAAGGAAGACTGGAGTCTGTCAACACACCTGGACAGACTTTTGTCCCATACCATTGCCTCATGTTTCGGTCCCATGTAATATTTTGAAGAGAATCATTTACAAGTCATTGTCTGCTCTGTGAGCCAAATAGCTTTGTCCCAGGCCATTGTCTGTTATTCAGCCCACTGAGTTCCTCCAAAAATCATCTAATCCTGCACCCTCATCTCCCCTTTTCCCTATGAAGAGTGCTATGCAAGCTCTGTTGTACCCCAGTGGTAAATTGGGAAATTACTCTCGTGATTTCCCCCTCCCAGCACGTCAAATAATAAAATTTGTTATGCTTTTTCTTCATATTGATCTAAATTTGTCAGTGATTTTATTAATGCACCTTTATGGGTGAAGAGAAAGTTTTCCTTGGTCCCTACAGAACAAAAGGCACAGGTGCCAACACCTACCAGCCGCCCTTTCCCATTCCTTCTCCCTTGTTCTTCCCATGTGTTTATGGCCTCCTTGTCTACACAGATCACACTGTAAACCCTTAGGGCAGGAATTATGCATACATTATCATGCTTTTATAAATCTTCACACTTTGTTGACACTGCATAAATATCACAAAACATAAATCATAGAAAAAACTGTTACTGAGTTTTCTTATTATGGATCTGATCTATCCAGTGGCTTCCCATGACCTACAGAATAAATTTCAAACACCTTAGATTAGCATTAAATGACCCAAGAGACTGTTGCTAAGATTTCCCAGTTTCTTTCCAACTACTTTCTATCGGCACATGGGGCTCTAGTTAAATCAGAATTATGTTCTCTGAGAGGAACATGGAATGTCTGCCTTCAAGTCTTCGCTAGTTTTGTTCCTTTGATCTAGAATGCACTTAACCCAGACTCCCTACACAAAGCAAACTACAACCTCTCCTTTGTGAAGTTTTCTCAGTTCCCCTGGAGGGCCCCCTCTTCATGCTCCCAAAACTGCACACGTCACTGTGATAGCGAGAACCACACTTGGTATTGGAGTTATAGCTGTTACTTGTCTGATTTCTTCTAGGACAAAGTAAACCCACTGAAGACAGGAGGTTTCTTATAGCTCCCTCTATGCTAAAACAATGAAAAATGTCACATTGACTGGAACCGAATCAAGAAGTCATGTTTGGATAGTAGAAATGGAATGGAGAATACTATTTTTTAAAGAATAGAACAGAAAACTAACAAAATAAGCTGTATCTTTATTAAAAATATATTAAGCATGTTTTCCTATCTTTAGAGTCTAATGACATATAGTTATAACATCAGATGGCCTCTAGTGTCTTCTTCCAAATGAAGATCTTGGCACAGTTGCAGTACACTCTGCTTTAATTACTTTAATTTGAAGTATGTTGAAGATAAAACTGTAATGAAAAATTGTTTCATAATATACTTTCTTTAGGTTTCTCTCTACCTCTTTATTTTTATTTATTTATTTTTCTTTTTATCGTGTATCTTCAAACAACACAGAATGAATTTTATTTCCTTCCTTCTTCCATCATTTCAAAGACTTTTCCCCCTAATTCCCACTTCTGCAATTCAACTCTCTGCCCCCAAACCAGCCTTCCTGTCACTCTCAGCACGTCTCATTCTTTGGGCTGCATTGCTTTTCTGTGAATTAGGCTGGTTCTTAAATGGAGGAGACAGAAACCTAGCTAGAAATGGTGAATAAACACTGTCACTTAGCGAACTGCTGTACCTTTTTAACCTCCAGCCCTAGGACTGTACTCGGGAAGTTGTTCTTTTGCATGTTCTGGAAGAAGTTGTGTCATGGTTATTTTCTCCTGTCCCCAGGGATGGCATGTAACATGACCAGAGGGGAGTATATTGGAAAATGATATCTCAAAACATGTGGAAGAGCCTATGTTCTTAGACTCTGACATTCATAGAAACGGGCTCCATCAAAACCCTGCAAGTTCATTAAGACTTTTAAGTAAGAAAACTATAACATTTTTAAAACATAAATTTCGATCGTTCATGAGCTTTAAATTTGTTGCCACCAAAAATGCGCTTGCTCCAGCTTCTGTGCCCAGTCCTTTTCTTTCAGCAAGTCTTTACTGTCTGTTACGGCCAGGTACTATTCTAGGTGGTGCAAACACAATAAACTAGATGGGCACATCACACGCAAGGGATTTACATTTTTGTTGGTGAAACAGGCAATGAAGAAGTGAATGAATGATCCACGCTTCAGTTGCTGTTCACTACTCAGTTAAGGCACGTGGGCTCAGAGGGCCTGTGGGTCACCCTGGCTGGCAAGCCAAGGTCTGAGGCAAAGGTGGCCCCAAAGGGAGTGGCTCCTCTTGTGTGGCATGAAGCTCAGCAATACTCTTCATATGGACATGGAAGGAAACACAGAAGTTTCAACTTCTGCTTCCAAGAAAACAACTCTACGTATGATTGTCGCTTCACTCACAGATCGGTCTGTAGAGCGGGGCTGAGATCGCCGAGGGAAACTGGAAGCTCCCCGCCTTCCAACTTTATTTTTTTGAGTGCAAAGACTATGAAGATAATCCGTTCTCAGTCAGAGAAAAATTTAATATAGTGCTCCCTGATTTCTTCTATTTAATTCATATTCTCCCGGCAACCTCTCAAGTGCATTCACTGTGTGTTCAAGTTTTGCCTTGATGTTTGTTTGCATCGCAGAGAGAATTAAATTGCTCACACAAAAAATGTGAATCCAGATCTCTGCTTCCTCAAGGCTGGCCTAAAAGTTATTGTTTTTATATCAGTTTTAGTCAACTGATTCTATAATATGCTGTATGTCAACTCGCTCCACTGCTGACACTTTGATTTTTTAATGATTAACCATAACACATAATTTTTCCTTAGCTTGGCCATTCTAAGTTATGTAATAATTCTGAAGGAAAAGGTCAGATTTGTGTATTTCTGGACTGTTCGCCACCCTGTAGGGACTGTCACAACCTTTTAATATAAAAGCTCTTATTTCCTATGTCAAGAAATCACTGGGTCGTTGGGAACAGTGGGACTCTTCTGCTCACCCTCCCAGCCCACCCTTGGTTCATCATCCTGGGGGTTCACTTGCCAGATGTTCTCTTTAAACATAAATAGTTTTCATGCCCAGCTTAACCATTTATCAGAGGTTTTTTTGTTTTTTAATGTGCAAGTAATTCTGAAAAGGAATAAAAAATTTAATTAAGAATTAAATGAAATCGAAGAATAAATTTTGCAGCTGGAGTTGGAGATTCCATGTTCTAGTTTTCTCCCGCAACCAGTGAAGAAACTGACACACACGATTACACTGTAAAATGAATCCTAAAAGATGAGGTCATCATATGGGAATACCCCTCCACGCCATGGTTTGCTTCCCCCCGTGCTCTCTACCAGGCTTTCTACTCCCTGCCCATTGCCTTTGCATGTAGTGGAGGTTGTCCTGGCTCTGGACCTTCCTTACGCACTGGTCACTGAGCGCTCAGGTGTGTAATAGAACATGCAAGGGATCTACAGTCTCACAGAAACTGCATGAATTTGGAGTCGGCTCTGTCAACAGGTCCAGCTCCTTTGCGGGAATGTCCCAGAGTCCTTATGGGAAGGAAGAACCTAGAAGATGCTTGAATCTCATAGACTTGGATCCTTATCTAACCTGCTTCATTGTTACCTAACTGTATGTGGTAGTTAATTTTATATGTCGACTGAACTGAATCATGGGATGCCCAGATAGCTGGTTAAACATTATTGCTGGGTGTGTCTGTGAGGGTGCTTCTGGAAGAGGTTGCATTTGAGTTGGTGGGCTGAATAAAGCAGATGACTGACCCTCCCCAGTGTTGAGTGGGCCTCATCCAAACCACTGAGGGCATGAACAGAACACAAAGTCAGAGGAGCATGGAATTTGCTCTCTGCCTGACTGCTGGAGCTGGGACTTTGATCTTCTGCTCTCAGTGCTCCTGGTTCTCAGGGCTTCAGACTCCGACTGAAACATATACCACGGGCTTTCCTGGAACTCCAGCTTACAGACTTCAGATTGTGGGACTTTTCATCCTTAGTAATCAGGTGAGCCAATTCCTTATAATATCTATCTATCTATCTATCTATCTATCTATCTATCTATCTATCTATCTATCTATCTATCTATCTATCTATCTATCTATCTATCTATCTATCTATCTATCTATCTATCTATCTATCTATCTATCTATCTATCTATCTATCTATCTATCTATCTATCTATCTATCTATCTATCTATCTATCTATCTATCTATCTATCTATCTATCTATCTATCTATCTATCTATCTATCTATCTATCTATCTATCTATCTATCTATCTATCTATCTATCTATCTATCTATCTATCTATCTATCTATCTATCTATCTATCTATCTATCTATCTATCTATCTATCTATCTATCTATTCATCCATCCATCCATCCCATTGGTTCTGTGTCTCTGGAGAGCACTAACACACTGCCTTAGCTGTGGACCTTGTCAACCTCCACCTCATAGTTTATCCATCAACTGAAGACTTTGTAGGTTTCAATGCTAATCTCTCACTTCCTGAGCTCAGTGACTGGATAAATGGCCTCTTGCACCTGATCCTTTCCTCCCAAACTCAGCACTTGCACCAGCCCTCACCCAGGTTTGCCAGACCTCAAGGCAGGGCCAGTTCTGCTTTCAGTGTAGTATACCCCAAGTTCTGCTTTCCAAAACTTTTCCTGAAATTGGGTGTCAAGAAAGGCTCGGACTAAAAGTGATAATAACCAATATCTAGGAAGGAGAGGCTACTTAACATGGGGAACAGGACTTTCTGCAGCTGTATTTTTGGATCCTGGAGGTACAGGCTGTCTGGAGCTTGAATTTTAAGTTGTCTTAGACTATATCGACATATTGAATACATATCTACTATGTTTAAAACAACTTGATGGGCAAAAACTTGAATATGTAAATAGATATGAAGGATTGGGAGTGAATATTTGGTTTGCAAAAACTTCTACCAAGTTATTTATTAAAAGAGGAAGTCTGATACATTTAATTTACCAACCAATTGTTAAATTTTGATATAAAAACCCACTTTTCAGAACACAAATACTGTACAATTACACTTATCATTATTTCTGATAGTTATGTTATCCAAGATCACTGCAAATACTGAATTAGCAAATATGGAACCAATGCTCCTAGGGCAAATGCAGGATTAGGTTCCTGTGAGCCTCTGATGACAATGTTTCATCCACCGATCAACACATAACCTTTTTTTATGTCTGCTTCTGTTTAAAGGCATTTTATTTAACATACGTTGTTGCTGGATTAACACTGAACTCACACCCAGCAGGACTACAACTCATGCCTCAACAAAGCTTCTCTAACACTTATTTTCTCCACATCACAGCTTTCCTGCACACAGCAACATTAGACAGAATCTCAGCAATGTGTTCAGGGGTCATTTTAAACAGCAAAATCTCCGACAAACCTAACTAACTAGACTACAGAAAGAACACACTTGTTTACAGTATGAGAGCTGAAGCAAGAAGGCACAGTTGCCTCTTTCAGCCTCAGCTGGGAACAAGTGTTGGAGGACTAAAATATTTTTGCCACTTTGTGCATGTTCATGAATGACTGTAAAAGGGTCAATAGTACTGATGTTGGGGTTACAAATAAGTTTTAGTGAGCAGGCGTACTGCAAATACAGAATCTGTGGTTACACTGTAATTACACTTTGAATACAATATTTTCTGAGTGTGCCAATTTATGAATTATCTAGACCTTGAATTCAATTTTTATGCTCTCTCTACAACTTTCAATGTTTTGCCTCTCTCTCCATTTCAACAAATAGCACTCTATAGAGGAAAAGACTAATAAATGTGCAAGAGAAGCTTAGATACTGGTGCAGGTTTTGCAAGGCAAGCACTGAAGCCAAATTAGCTTCTAACATACCTTGATGTGCAAGTTGTGGGAGAGCTGCTTTAAGATGGAAATATTTACTCTAAGGAAAATGATAATCAGAAGAACTTGAGTCTTAAAATTAAATACCAAGAAGGAAAAAAAAATAGTAAAAACACAAAACAGTTTCCTTTCACACACTGTTTTTCAAGAAACATTTGAACAAGAAAAATTAAACCCCAGACTATTATCACCGCTCAAATGAGTACTGCGCATGTAATTACTCTTTGTTGCTAAAATAAGCACATGTTCCTTTCTTTTGCTCCAAAATTTGAATGATTTCAAAGAGGAGCCAAAAACAATAAGCAGGCAGTGCTTTAAAATATTTTTTGCAAACTCTGACATTCTACTCTTCCTGGGGATCTTTGTGAGGGGAAATAGTGAAGCAAAAGCTTTCATCTTAATGACAACAGTACCAGGAAAAGATGAGGGGCCTCTGCGAGAAAAGTGGGTGCATATCCCTACATGTTTTACAGTGAAATTGGCTTTAGCAATCCTGGTAATTTTTGTTCTTCATTTTAAAGATAGTATATTTCTGATTGTAAAAAGTATTTTTCTCATTATAAAAGTAGATGCTAAATCTTTAGAATTTCAAAAACACATAAATAATAAAGAAGTTGATTTAAAGAGTCTATTAAACAACCAGTCCTAATGATTTCTAAAAACCAATTATAATGTCATTTTAAATATGTCCTTTACAGAGCAATACCAACATTTTTTTTTTCAGAAGATAGATTTCTTTCTTCCTTGTTACTTTCTAAAAAAAAAAAAGATAATAACAACAACCATGGCTTATTTTCTTCCTGCATTTCTTACAGGAGAGTAGTTATTTTATCTCATTATGTTTTCTTCCTGGAGAAAATATATGTATTTTAGTCGCTCAATCAGGTGACAGTTTAATATAGGTTGATAAAGTAAAGAAATTTGGCAAGTTTGGGGCACCTTTTTGTATTCAAATTCTCAGGAAAGAGATACTCAAAATTATGTCTCTGCTAAAATGTACACATAATTATGACTAACAATAGGACTTTTGGAGGCTATAGTTCCAGGGTTCAAGATGCTGAAATGAAGTGTTGGAAGTCCTCTCCTTAATTTCTAACATTGAAAAAGCCATGTCTTTTTTTTTTAATGCTGCTTATAGATTCTTTATTATATACTTTACATCAATTAGCACATCTTTTAAAATTAATAAGTATCATGAACAACTCAAGCTTTCTCAAACTAAATCATCACTAAACCACTTATAATAGATTTTCTATCCTGGCCCTTATTTTTTGGAAATTTTTACATATAATTACTTCTTATAATTGGCGCACAGCTATTAAATGATGTGCAACCAATTCCTAAAGTTTCAAATGGACAAATATTAGCCTAATGTGCTCAATCAATGCATAGAAGTAGCTCTAAGCTTTTTTCGTGCAAGGGAAAATATTTACCATAAATCACAGTTAGATTAGCCACAGGCACTACACAGCTGATGGAAAAGTCTAGAAATCCTCGTAAATGTCCTTGAACTTCTGTGAAGGACATCCTCAAAAGACAGAAAGAAAAGAGGAAAAAAAAAATCCCTCTATTATCTTACCTTGATCTTTCTGTAAAACACAGTGCTTAGAATCAGAACCATGTCAGAATATTATTCCCTGAGACATACAAATTCTCTTTGCATCTAACAACAGTAACAAAGCAATGGATGTTGCACAGAACATTTAATATCCTTTATTTACCAGATTATTGATTGCATGTGTGGTTTACAGTGCTGGATTAGATTGTTAATAGTAATAATAATAATTTTAAAAGCTTTTGACTATGGACTAGTAGGCACCCAGTCACAGACCAACTGTATAAGGAGTCTGGCTTCAGAAAAATCAAAACAGTGAAATACTAATCAGATGCATGTCGCATAATTTTGCCCTTTTAAATTTTTAATTGTGGTACAATATACATAACATAAATGCCCTTTAGGGTTTTTTTTTAAGCAATTAGGCATACAGTGTGTGATTTATAATTACTCCGAAACAACCCTGCTCCTCTCCATTTGGGTAAAAGTCACTACAAACTTTTTAAAAATTGCAACTATAGAAAAGGATGCTATTTTCCCCTTTTCTTTAAGTAAGAATTCCTGACAGTCATGACAGCTTATTAAATTCCAAAACTCAACTTTGACTAAGATCTAAACATGTAACTTTCCAACTCCCTTCATGGATTCTCACAAACCAATTCTTCTTAGAATCCTAGTTACTTTTCATACTCTTTCTGATGCACTGTATGGGTGAGGGAGTCCCTGTTTGCTAAGATGAAGATGACAATTACAGATTTCAGCGCAACGTAAGGAAGAATTCCTGGGCAGAATTGCTCTGCATGCAAAATGGAGTTGGCTGCTCTGTGAATGGCAGTCCCAGGCTTGGAAGTGCTGCACCGTGGTGGCTCTTGGCACTCCCTGTGCGTCAGAATCTCCCGGTGAGCCGTTATGAAATACAGATGCCCAGACCTCATCCCTGAAATCCAGTTTAGATCGGCCTTGGTGAGACCCAGGCTCAGTATTTTTTAAAAAACCTCCTTGGATGATTTCAATGTACAGTGAAGCTTGACAATCATTTGCTTAGCTGGAGGCCAGAGACTCACAGGTCAGCCAAGGAGGCCTCCTGATGTCCCCGCCAGCCCTGAGACTGTGAGATGGGACAATCTCCTGCCTGATGACTGGACTGTTCTCTGCCTTTGTCAAGCAAGGATGAAATAGAAAAGTATGGCACTGCTCTGCTGGCTAAACCAGGAATTGAAAAGCTCAAAGGGAGGCACACAGAGGCAGAGTATACTGGAAACGAGCAACACTTACTCTGGCTACATGAAATCAGGGCGTCGTCTTTAAAGCATAAACAAAGGACGGAGAACACAGTCTCCAGCTGGTTCTAATCTAGTGAGGGCCCGTCCTGTGGTAGATGGGATTTTCCCCTCCGAACACTCTCCTTGCTCTTTGCCTACCTTTTTGTGAACCGAGTAACTACCCTTTTAGACACTCAATGTCTTCCCCAATCCACGTGTGTTCTCAGCAAAGGCCTGATCTCGGTTATTTACATGTGGGAGTGGAAGTAAGTTCACCTAGAACCTCACTCAGAAGCATTCCGTCTTGAGCCTTGATTCCATGAAATGAAAAGTTTTGGTCATTTTGAAAGGAATTTAAAGACCAACTGAGAAAGTGGCTGCTAGAAAGGAAAGTGACAGATAAGGTCAAAACCAAATGGATAAAACTCAGGAAGAGAAACCTGGGAATAACGTAGTCACCTGGAGGGTATAGAAAAGTTAAACAGAAAATAGTGATTAGATGTTCTTTGTTTAAAAGATAAAGTATGAAAAGAGTGAGCTTAAATCACAGAGTGAGAAATTTCAAGCCAATCGTCTATGAGAAACACCTTTCTGATATCACAGTGCACAAGGTGACGAGTGTAGGCTGCAGAGCTTCGCTTTAATGGAAGTGCTTAAAGACAGCACATCCTCTCATCTGCATAGAACACCCAGTGGCATCACATGCTTCTCATTCTTCCCATCCGTGAGAGAAGAGAGATGAGGCTGCACGGCTAAAGGCCCTAGTTCAGGCTACAGCTAATAGAGGTAGACGAGAATCAGGAGATGGGAAGGGTTTGGACATGGTAAAGCACTATGCCATTTTAGGAAATCAATTATTTTCCAAAGTGAAGAGAGATCCCCATTCTTTAAGGCCTAGACACTGAATAAACATCATTTCAGGAGCTGATATCCTATTTTTATGGCTTAAAATATTTGGGCTGGATATTTGGAAGTTTCTATGCCATGGAACTAAACTCCATAGAATGAATAACAGCAGAACTCTGTTCGGTATCATGCAACTTATTTAAGTGCCCCAGTAAAATGCAGAAGTAGACCAGACAATTTAGTTTATTCCCTCGGGTTTTCAATATTCCTTATGTCCAGTTTAAGACGACACGTAAATCTAAGGGCATCGCTAACCTCTTATGCAAAATATCAAGACTGTTTGAAAATAACATATTATCTAGAGGTCAAATTGGAGAATAATGTTGGCCTTTCTATTTATGTCATAGCTTGCACAGTGTTCTGAATGTATGTATATGTGTGTATGAGAATAAATATAGATATAGATATATCCTAACCAGGGCCTTCAAAGTATATGATTATATTTTCCTGCAAAATTGTTATTTATTTTAAAAATTACTTCAGAAGCACAGATATTAAAATGTGTTTTAAATTTAGCTAATTAATGTTATACATGCAAATGCACTACTTCTGTGTGATTTTATTGTAAAAATCAATATTTGCATGCTCAGTCAGCCTTAGTACTAAGCATCTAATTTCCCAATTTGATAAATATTTGTGCGTAGAACTGTGCAATTGAACTCAGTAACTAAAGGGAACATGTAAACCCTACGTTCTTTCATTGAAATGGTGAGTGTCTGGATCACACACAATGACAATGTTCCTGTGTACATCACCCAGTCTCCCTGTTCTCAATATTAAACTGGATCTGGCAGCACCTCAGGATCATTGAAACCACACAAACTTTTAAGGGATCCTGTACTCTCTCTTTATGGGGTTCAGTATCAAATACTTGTTAGTATAGTTTCCAAATTTGGTGTTTGTTAGTTCCTTAGCACCAAAGTATGAGTGAATCATAATACAGTATGTGAAATTTGAAAACTATGGGCAGTTCTCCAATTGGTATGGCACCTGACCTGAATATTTAGAAATGAGAAAGCTTTATGTTTCCAGAAGCTCACCTTCTAATGCAGTGGTATTCTAAGAGCTGATGTTTGTAACCTCCAACTTTTGGAAGAGAAAGAAAACCAACAACATCATGAAATGCACACATTATAACATTTGCTGTTAACTCCAGGCTTCCTGTGAAAAGCTAAAAAGATGGACGCATATTTTGCTTTGTGCAACAACTGTGCTCCAGCAGGCTGTGGCTTCAGTAAGAGTCTGCCTCACTCACAGTCCCAATGGAACATGCTCTTCCATAGTGAAATCTTCCACATCTAAACTGGACCTCTCATAAAGTCCAATAAATTCATTCCCTAGTCTCAACATCATTTATTTTTGTTATTGGTTAATTTCATCCTCATAACTGACAGTATGCAAAATATACTTTACTTCCCCAGGACTGAACAGCAGAACTAGAATGCTTTCCTCTCTCTCTTCTCTAACTTTTTAAGCCATAGGTAGGTTCAATATCTGCTTCCAAATACATTCCCATCGACCATCATCTAGAAAAATTGAATGCACCATGACCTTTAAGTTGAGAATGCTCTTTAATTAAACATCAAGGAGGGACAATTACTGAAAATCAATCTCTGGCATTTTCTAACTGTATAACAATTTTACATGTCAGAGTCCATGTTCATGTGGACTATTGTAAATGTTTATTTTTCATTTTTATTAGTTTTTTTTTCCAGTTCTGCAGTTATAGATTCATTCCCTCCTAAAAACTACCCTTGTAAAATGTTCTAAGTGTTCCTCTTCATTTCTTGGACTAATGGCTGTAATCACATACCCAATACTTTAGTAAACATGTGCTTAATTACAAAACATACTAACATAGGTCAAAACTCAGCCAAAGCTTTTAATATGAGACCAATTAAATTAAATCAATCATAATTAAATTAATTAAATTAAATCAATTAAAATAAGAATGCCCTAAGTTTCAAGTATACATTTAAAGACATACATTTTAAAAAATTTCAAATAGCAACATGCAAAACAATCACGCTGAATACAGATATATAATTAGACCATGTGTAGAGATAAGGGTTTAATCGTATAAAGGGTCTTATATATCAAAAAAATTTGAGAATTTACCATGGACAAAATAACACAAACACATAAAAATACTATACGAATCAAACAAAGGTCAATTATTCATTCATTGAAACAAATGTTTATTGAGGACCATTGTAGTCTAAATTTGTCTAAGAGAGCAGAGTTGTTAGAATGCATCCTAATTTGGGGATATGGTATATTTTTTACATTGAGCATTGGCAGTGTGACAGGAAGTGTGTTAATAACTTTATTTAAGAATCCCATTTAATTCTCACAATAACCTGTGAAGTTGGTATGATTATATCTATTTTATTAAAAAAGTACCGGAGGTTTAGACAGGTTGTGTAGCCTGACAGTGCCACAAGCTAGGATATGATAGATCCTGGTGGTAATTAAACTTTCCTTGAAATCAAGAATTGTGATTGACTTGCCACGTGGGTAGAAGTTAGAGAGTCCGGCAAACAATAAGTGCTCATTAAATGAGTGATTAGACAAAAAAGTAAATGAGGATGGGTCTGACTCCAAAGCCTGTGCTTTTCAACTTGTATTCGAACTCCTCAGAAAGAAAAGTTCCCCCAAGTCTCCAATTTTCCTTATCAATCTGTTCTATACCCTTCATCCATGAGTTTAACTTGAGCATTACTTCTTAAAAATGCTGTGTAATTCAAGTCAAAAACAGGAGAAGAAAGTGTTCAATTGTATCCAAAGGAGTGGAAAGATTAAGAAAAGGTCAGGAGAAAAAGGCCTTTGAAAATTTCCAGTCTTGATTTTGATTTCTCTTCGGGATTGTTATAAAGCTCCCTTCAGAAGCCTGACTGTTTTCCAGCTGTTTACCTCTGTTGCTAACAATGTTATTATTCATTTCTACCAATTTAGTTAAAATACTATGCTCTCAGACTTCTGCTTCCAACCTAAAGCAATTATCAGGAACCAGACTTACCCTCTGCTATATGGGTCTGTGTCCCCCACAAGTATTGGAAACTTGATCCCCATTGTATCAGTGTTAAGAGGATGGGAAATCCAATTACAGTATTTGAAAGGTGGGGCCTTTGGGAGGTGATTGGATTGCCTCTGCCAAACATGCTTTGAAACCTCAGGGCACAGAGGATAGAATCGAAATTGCTCACAGCCTGCTCGCCTGGCCTGATTCCTCTCCACCACTGCATCTCTGCTCAACCAGGCCTCATTCTCTGGACTTCAGGCAGTGGATTAATCGACCCCTCTGTGTCATCTCTTACACCTTACCTTTGCTATGCAGCATCCCATTTGTTTTTCAGGACTAAGCTCAGGAATTACCTCTTTGAGAGAAGTTGTCTCTGACTGGCCTCAGGGGGTCACATGCTCACCAAGGTGCTCCCATAACACCCTGGATTCACTCCTCTCAAAAGGCCTCTCAGACACACTGTCAACTTTCTAGCTGTCACCTGCTCCGTGATGGCAGCAACAGTGCTTCAGTCATCTGTTCTAGAACTTGAGTGGCACATAGGAAGAAATCAATAAAGGAAAGACAGGGAGAGAAAAGGAGCATTGGAATCTATGCTTGCAGTATTCCAGTATCCAGTAGCCCTGGATTACTACGATTCTGTTAGAATTGAATATCTAGAACAAATATTTATTCTATTCTTATACATTAAAGAAATATTAAAACAGCCCGAAAAATAAAATTTTAAAATGTTGTTTCACAATAACTAGAAAAGACCGTAAAACTGTATTTTTATAAAAGTTATATTGAAAAAAAATTACAGAAATTTTCACTGTCCAAATCATGGTTGTCACATATTCCACATAAACCTTTTAATTTTTATGTCTCCTGGTTAAGTCTCATGCATGTGTTCAGTAGCTATGAAGCAATAATAAATAGTTTAGGTCTAAAAAATATTGACTTCAACACTATGGTTAATTTCCACTGGGATATTGTACCATTTACTTAAAAAAATAACCCTTAGGAAAGTGGTTACTCATCATTTACATATTTTAATGTTAGCAATAAAATGGAAGATGGTTACCTTAATAAATCTGTATGGTTGTAAGAGAAAGATGGAGATTAATCCTGAGTGGGTTGTTGCTGCTACAATCGATAGGGTCTATCATAATCATACATTAAGGAAACGACAGCAGGGTAAGGAAAAAGGACAACAGTGGCTAAATAAGTGGTCCCTTGGGAGTTAATGAAAAATCTTTCTCCAATAGGAAAGAAATGCTTTTAAAAATTTATAATACCATATGGGCACTCAGGCATATGGATGGCTCATAAATGCTCTACATCAAAGAGTTATTTTTACATTTTCGACATAACAAATACACTAAACAGGTGTTTTAAAATGTCACACTTTGAACAGCAGTAATTTAATTAGCATAAAAAATTTACTGTTCTTAGTAGTATCATTGAAATATTAGTGGAATTGCGATATTTTATCCATGATATGCTTCAACTACATACTTATAGGCAGTTTTAGATTTTAATGAATATATTTTCTCTCCCTTTTGAAATCAGAGTTCCAAATTCAGTGATCTAATTATTGTGTAGTATGACAATGGATCAGTCTTTTTCTATCCAACACCCTTGTCACTGTCTGCTGCTTTGTTTTACCGAAGCAGGGGACCTTTCTAATAGATTTAAAATTACAATGAACAAGAAAGGACTCTGTTGGGTATTTGCTCTGACATTTGTAGATCAGAAATTCTCCTTTAAAAATAATGCTTTTCTCTTAATACTCAAAAACAAGAAAATGTTTATTTAAATACTCTGCATCTTACTTTTGGAATACTTTGCCCTCATTCAATAAGAGAATATTTTTAAAATGCTTCGAACTGTGCCTAGCATAAAAAGTGTCTGTTTCTAGCTATGAATATGATTCTTCTGAATAATATAGAGAAATTCTAACAATAAAACGTTTAGTGAAAGGAACAGAATATAAAATTATACATAAAGCATTTAAGAGTGATGTTTTGACAAACTTGTGAATTTGAAAAATTCTTACAAATAACTGTCTTCTGGCAGAACTTAGGAGATATTTGTTTTATAATTTCTACCTGTGCTTTTATAAGTTTTAAATGGAATTACATAACTTTCAAACAAATTAAAATATTTAAAATATTATAAATAATACTTTTTTTCTTTTTATGTCTTACCCAGTTACTTTTTTTTTTTTCTTTATGGTTGCTGAGGTTTGGTTGACTTAGAATAAAAAAGAAATAAATAATAAAAACTGGGAGGATTCTGTGTGTATATTGGGGGAGGGGTTTGCCCTGGATTGAGTATCCCTCCAAAACTTTACCCCCACCGTGACAGTGTTAAGAGGGTGGGAAATCCTATTATAGAAATTGAAAGGTGGGGTGATGAAGAGGTGATTAGATTGCAGGACCATGCTATAATGAATTGATTAAAAATGGTGGTCAGGGGCATAGTTCTGAGGGCTTTAAAAAGAGAGTGAATGAGGAGGTTAATCTCTCTTGCCCCCTCTGCTCCAACATTTTTGCAATGTGATACTCTGCCATCACTGTCACCACTACCAGATGTGTTCCCCGGACTTTGGACTTCCAGCTTCAGAAACTGTAAGCCATAAGTTTCATTTTCTTACAAATTACTGGGTATTTTGTTATAAGCAACAGAAATGGACAAATACAGGGGTATTTCTGGATTTAGTAATGTTGCACCAAGAACATCATTCACTTAATCATTCTTTCAATGGGCACTTTACTAAGTTTTTAAAATAATTTTAACAGGGATATGTATTGTATAAGGAGCTCTTTCTATTTTCCATGTTTTAGATTTTATGCAGTGGATTAACTCATTTAGTCATTGGACAACTTTGCAAGGCAGACATTAATTTCATTACAGAAGAGAAAATGAGAAAGATGTGGTGACTTGTCCAGGGTCACCTGTGAGTCATGCAGTCATCTTCAGGGTTGGCAGGGGTATAAATGATGCTGCCTTACTGGAATGGCCAAGTGCACTACGGGAAACCAGAAATCCCCAGTGAAGAAAATCCAATCTCTGCCCTCAAGAAAGTGAACAATCTAAGCAACACTTTGCAGAAGAACTCTTAGCAGTGGAAGTTGCACAGCTGTGCTGTCCAGCACGGCAGCCACTAGCCACACAGAACCACTGAGTAACTGAAATGTGAATTCTAAATTTTATTTAATTTCAATCAATTTATATTTAAACTTAAATAGTTAAATGTGTCTAGTGGCTGCACTACTGGGCCTCTCTGCTACCACTGCCATGTAAACACATTGCTTTCTGAGAATACTTAAAGTTTCCTCACTTAAAATGGAAAAACTATTTTACGTATTTTAAATGAAAATAACTAGCATTCGAGTTGTCACTGGCATATATTTTTATTTTTGCTGTAAAATGAATTTATCAGAATCTATTAGGATTATACAATGGTGCATGGAAGCTTCTTTTTTCAGGGAAAGAATATAGAAACATCTCTTGCACCTCAGAACACTTACACTGTAGAGCACCAAGATCTGAGCAAATGCTTCAAGGGGAAACTCCGATACTAAATTAAGCTCTAGGGTAAATTTCTAACCTTTGTTCTAAGTGTAGAAATGCTACATTTTGAAAGAGGAATAGTGGGCCAATAAGACAGGCATTTAATTTGATTAATATGAAATCATGAGACTCAATCTGAATAAAGAGCAAAGACTTAAGAAGTCAAACACTTCACCTGTTATATCTTTTAATTTATTGTATTTGATTTATTGTCTCCATTAAATCTCAAATCTTCCTTTAAAAATTCACAGGGTTTCCATATATTAAGCTTTAAGCCGTTTACAAAAATTCAGTATGTAAAACATCTAAGATAAAGTTTAAGGGTGAATATAAATCACCCTAAAAAGCATAAAAGTTACCAAGATACTTTAAACCACTTTGTAATAAAGTACACATAAATAAATAATTTTGTAGAAAGGCAAATATATTAGAAAAGTTATTCCTCCAAAGCAAAATGATCATTCTTACTAAGCAGACAGTACTTCATGGAGATTATTAGATTTCAATTAGCTTTCTGAGTGGATTCCTGATTAAATGACTCCCACGATTAAGTGAAACCTATTTCAGAATAGTGGTGTTTGCATACATTTTTACAAGCAAAGATGACAGGCATTCAAATAAAATAAATAAATAAAAATCGGATGATTAAAGAAGAAAACAAACCTTCATAAAAGAAAAAAAAAAAGATCCCTATGAAATTTTGCCAATTGTTCAATTCCTTCATCCTTTAAAAAAGAAAAACCTAGTTAATCTTATCTTCAAAAATGTTATCTTCAAAAGCTATATATCTTTATTTCTTATTCCCGATATCCTCAGTGTCAAGCTAAGGACACAGGTGTAGAGTGTGCACATGTGTGTGTGCATGTGCAATGGCTCACTGTTCCACAAGAATTTAAACATCCTGAGAATGGCTTGATGATCCTGTCTTCTGTTATGGCTCTAGACATATTCTATGTAACTGTTCTAGGCAATGTTGCCAACTGGCCAAAGCTAGCTGCTGACCACCAAGCTCCATCTGCAAAAAACAGGACATTTTCTTGCTTTCCAAATCTTTATGTGATATAGCCATTGAAATTTGCTCTTTCTTTTTATAAGGTAGCACTTATTTCCTCCAGTGGCAGACATGGAGAAAGGATATTTCTTATTACTGCTGATCTAAAAGACAAACAAAATAAGAAGGCGAAAAGCCTATCTTTTCGGAAAGTTTTTAAAAATAGGCACAGGGGAAGGAAGTCAAATCATCTGATCATTTTCATTATATTGTTTGGGTTGAAAAAATGAAAAGCATCCCAAGATCAAAAGAAATAAAGACATGGTTCCTGCATTAAACAGTTTAACTGTTAAATGGGAAGAAAGGAAAATACACACACAGAATAGTTAGAAAGTACTGCAATGGTGATGCGGGTGGGGGAAACATTACTATTATTACGGTAAAAATAACACACACTGAAGTACACATACAACATATATTACTTAATATATATATCAATGTGCACATATACATAATATATCTTTATATAAACATATGTGTGTGTCTAGAGAACATGCCAGAAGAGGAGTCATTGTATGTGGATAAGAGAAGGGGGTTTAACTTCTTGAGAATATGAGTTTTTGTCTAAGTTCGGATCATGATGAGTTAATTTAGATTGGTAGAAAGGAGAAATTTAGAAGACAGAAGTTGTGAGGGAAGGTAACAACCACGTTAGCAATATGGTAACAGAGACCAGATGCTGAAAGTGAGAAAATCATTTGGGAGAGTATTTCATATGTGAGCCTCAGGTAAATGGATTTCACATGACAAGTAGAATGGAGTCACCATTAATACTTAAAAAGACTGAAAATTATAGCATTTAGCAAATAGATTACTTTAATAGAAACAGTAGGATGAACAGGATTAACTAGGGCAGAGAGCTTGGTTAGAATGTTGCTATACTGATCCTGTATCATACATCTTGTATCCGAGGTCTTAATAATCCTCAAATAACATCTATGACAATTTTCCATCCGATATTATAATTCATTTCATGAAATTTCTAAATCTGTCCATTCAGAATCTCCAAAAAACCTTCCAATGAATGGCAGCTTATGATTTCCCTAGAAGTCCCATTCGATTTGTCAATAGTACTAATTCTAAAATTTGTTCTTATTTTGAGCATAAGTATGTTCCTTATTAAATTTACTTCCATAGGGATCCAAGTTCATCCATAAGAAACAGCACAGATGAACTCTACTCTTTCTTTCTCTTGATAGGCCTCAAATATCTAAACATATACAGTATATTACAGATTCTCCCATACCTCCACCATATCTGCTCTTAAGCAACGAATGAAATAAACTGTTTTTCTCCTTCCATGCACACACTCAACACTTCTGTAACCGGATGTGTGGAGGGTTTTCCCCCATACAGCAAGCAACTCTACAGCGGACACCAGCTGGGAATCCTATAATTCAATTCCATTCTGATGCTATACCTGGAGACAGTGTCAGATGTCCCAGGTTGAGAGCTCAGCCCACATGACTGCTCTCACTTCAGATGCCAAATGCCAGTCTGGGCCACCCATATTTCTCACTGACTGGCTCAGCCAGGGTTTCCTCAACCCCCTCCTTGAGTTGGATTAATTTGCCAGGACAGCTCACAGAATTCTGAGAAGTGCTTACTTACAATTACTGGTTTATTCTAAAAAGCAATATAAAGGATACCTGAGAACACACCAGATGAAGAGATGGATAGGACCAGGTACGTGGGGGGTGTGGAGCGTCCTCTCTCTGGGCACCACCTCCCAGCACCTCCATGTGTTCAACAACCCAGAAGTTCATCAGATCTCAGTATGCAAGAGTTTTTACAGAGCTTGATCTCCAGCCAACCCCATTCCCAGAAGTTGGTGGGTGGGGCTGAAAGCTCCAACCCTCTCATCCTCTAATCACACGGTCTCTCTGGAGTCTGGCCCCATCCTGAGGCAATCTAACTTCTACACCCTAAGTAACTGTATTAGCATAAACTCGGGAGTTGTCAAAGGGGCTCCTAAGAATGACAAAAGATACTCCTATCACTCAGGAAATCCCAGGGGCTTCAGGAGCTCTAGGACAGGCACTAGGGACATAGACAAATATTATAGCACAGCTCTTCTTCAGACAAAACTTACTCATTTCTTCAACTATTCCTCTTAGGACCTCACCCACCATCACAGTCCTGCTCTTGCTCATTTGTTCACCTTTATGTCACTCTGAAAAGGAGACACTGGGTCTGTAATGCAATGGTCCACAGTGGCTTGACCCCAGCAGAATGTACTGAGATTTGATATTAGCAACAGGTGACAAGCAACTGTGGCTATGAGGAATCACAGACACCGAGGAGAGGGGAAGAAAGAGAGCCCCGGCCCCAGCATATGACTTTCAGAAGCAAGGGAGTGCTGTGGTTTGAATGTGTCCCCTCCAAAACTCAGGAGGGGCCAGTGTGGTAGTATTAAGAGGTGGGGCCCTTAAGAGGTGATTAGCCCATGAGGGCTCCTCCCTTGTGACTAGGATTAAGGCCCTTACAAAAGGGGCTTCCACAACACTCGGCTCTCTCACCCTTCACCTTCCAACACATGAAGATGCAGCAACAAGGCGCCATCTCAGAAGCAGAGAGCAGCCTTCACGCAACATCGATGCTGGCAACTTGATCGTGAACTTCCCAGCCTCCAGAATTGTAAAAAATAAATTACTCAGTGCTTTATAAATTACCCAGTCTGCAGCACAAAATGGACTAAGACAAGGAGTGTTCATATAGTCCATTCTGAAAATCAAAAAACCAAGGCAATTAAAAACCCTAAACACAGAAAAGATAAAAACAAAGACAACCTCCTCCTTTAGCTTTACACCTGAGAAGCATGTCTCAGATGAACACACAGGTGAGTGAGTTCGTTCTGAAAGAACGGAGATGGTGAGCACTTTTGTAATTACTCCCAGTACAGAGCAAGTGACACGTCCTGTTGGCTTTGGCTGTCACCCCAAAGACTCGTATCAGGTATCCATACTCGAAACTGGTGTTTGCAGGATGGGTAAAGCCCCACAATAAATAAACTTCCAAGTGCCCACACGTCTTTCAAATATAACATCTTTAGCACTTAACATTATTCTTTCTAATTCATTCCTAAAATCTTCTAATAACCAGAGGCGATGACATTCCTAGCCTGCAATGTGGCTGAAGGCTTTAATGCCACTTTTATACGCAGCCACGCCTCTGCTCAGTCCACATTACTGGGTCCCTGTTACAAAAATACACACATTAGATGTTTTTATGATTTTGCCTTCTTGGAGGTGGAGAAACTCTGGGACCTGTCATTCACTGATATTAGGAGGTTGCCAATGGTAACACAGAATCCCATGCAGCAGATATCAAAAGGCAAAGACAATTTGAATCAGAGAATGCAGGACCAGAAGACTCAAAGGAAGTGGCCCCATTGTCTTCCCAACCTTTAGCGATGGTCTGAATCACTCAAATGTCAACAGTGGCCTTTCACTGGTGGTGAGATTAGGAGCATTTCTTTGTTCTCTTATTTTTGTTTATCTGTATTTTATCATTTTTATTCTATGAATATGTATCCCTTTTTAACAGGAGTTACACAAATTTTTTCACTAAAAAAATAGAAGAGATTTGGTTAGTAATGACAGTTTTATATTCATTCAAGGAATGGTCCCTGCACAGTTTTTACAGAATTAGGGTGAATTGGCTGGCTAGTTAAAAAAAAATTGACCCTGCTCCTTCTTTAAAATGAGGTGATGAAAAGACCACCACAGTTGCTCAGGTCCTGGTTCCCATCTAGTTGGGTCTGGAGGTTGCTCAGTTATATCTTAGCAGATTGATGTATATTATATGGCCAGCTATGGCTGATAGGATGCACTGTTTCTGGAGCTATGGCTGATTGATAGGATGCACTGTTTCTGGAGCTATGGCTGATAGGATGCACTGTTTCTGCAGCTATGGCTGATTGATAGGATGCACTGTTTCTGGAGCTATGGCTGATTGATAGGATGCACTGTTTCTGGAGCTATGGCTGATTGATAGGATGCACTGTTTCTGGAGCTATGGCTGATTGATAGGATGCACTGTTTCTGGAGCTATGGCTGATTGATAGGATGCACTGTTTCTGGAGCTATGGCTGATTGATAGGATGCACTGTTTCTGGAGCTATGGCTGATTGATAGGATGCACTGTTTCTGGAGCTATGGCTGATTGATAGGATGCACTGTTTCTGGAGCTATGGCTGATTGATAGGATGCACTGTTTCTGGAGCTATGGCTGATAGGATGCACTGTTTCTGCAGCTATGGCTGATAGGATGCACTGTTTCTGGAGCTATGGCTCATAGGATGCACTGTTTCTGGAGCTATGGCTGATAGGATGCACTGTTTCTGCAGCTATGGCTCATAGGATGCACTGTTTCTGGAGCTATGGCTGATAGGATGCACTGTTTCTGCAGCTATGGCTGATAGGATGCGCTGTTTCTGGAGCCAACGCAAAACACCAGTTATGAGGGGAATGGCTGGTAGCTTCACAGTCCTCCACAGCTGTCCTGCAGTCCACTAGGACCCCCTGCTCCTCCACCTGTCAAAGTGAGAACTGCACCTGAATCATCAGCATCACCTAGGAATTGTTAGAAACTCAAATTATGAAGCTCCACCCTAGACTGACTGAATCAGAAGCTCTGGGGTTGGGCCCAGGGATCTGTATCTAGCAAGTTCTCAGGAGAGTGTGATCAGGCTGGCATAGAGACACAGCTGCCATGTGATTGTGGGGAACATCTTAACAAACTCCTCTGCTAAACCACTCCAGGGGCCCTCGGAGCATCACTGTCTCTAGTTCCTGGTCAAACACAAGATCCTGAGGAAACCGGGCTAATGTGAGGGTGACAGCAACCTTGCTTCTGATGCGCTCTTTCTATAATTGCTGTGGGAGTGGCATTCTACTGCCAGATGTCGGGGCTAATAGAGGTTCAGAAACGGGGCAGATCCAGAGGTACTGTCCGAGCCTCTGCTGTTTCTCTTTATTTCCAGCATGCCAGTGGCATGAAGTATAGCTGGGCTGCACTGCCAGCAGCAGTGCCTTTTTTTTTTCTCTATATAAATGTACAGAAATCCTTTTTCCTTGTGTGTGGGTGGCAATTGGCTGCTGGTAGCTTCTAAACCATGGCTGCATTAGGAACAAAACAATGCTCTTAGAGGCTGAGCCCTGTTAACCTCTTTCTCCCAAGCAAACAAATAAACCTAAATGCTGCGTCTAAGTCCGTCTGTCAACAGGCATTTACTGAGTACTTACTGTGTTTAAGGGTTTTTATGTGCAAGGTGTCTCGAGAGGAGGAAAACATAAAAAGTCCATGTACTTAAGGTATTTTCTCTCTGGTTGGGCAGAAAGGGCTTGAGGACAATTATAAGGAAGTATATTGTGGCAACAACAGAAAAACAAAACCCTGCCAAGTGAGCCCCGATGGCAATGGCGCTGCAGCAGGGACCGGGTGGGGGCCAAGTGGCTGGAGGGGAAACTTGGATGAAAGTCCTTGTCTGCAAGGCAGAGCTCAGAAACAGCGACAGGGAACCACCGTGAGTGTCTGAGCAAAGGAAGGACGAGATGAAGACAGTCACCAGGATTAGAGAAGGACGGCGTGGGGACAAGGGCAGAGGCGCGGGTGGATCGGGACCTTCGCGGGTGCTTGCTCTTGTCACTGTGCTGAGCACGAGGTGCGAGATCGCGGACCTTAGGTCCTGCCAGGGACAGATGTGGACCCAC
This sequence comes from Galeopterus variegatus, assembly GCF_000696425.1. Taxonomy (NCBI): domain Eukaryota; kingdom Metazoa; phylum Chordata; class Mammalia; order Dermoptera; family Cynocephalidae; genus Galeopterus; species Galeopterus variegatus. The sequence continues at coordinate 173,938 of NW_007728510.1, forward strand.
CAGGGAGAGAAAACCTGGGATGGTTTCGGATAATAATAAGGGCTGCAGACACAGAGCACTAGCGTGGTAGAGCCTTGGGGTGGGGCGCTGCTTTAGGATGCGGCTGGCTTCTGCCACCACAGTCCAGGGGCAGGTCCCTGGACGAGTCTGCCGAGGGGACCACGGGGAGCTGGGACTGAGGAGGAAGAAGGATTCGGCTCCAGGGCTCCCAGGTTCCTCATCCGGGGACACTTTAGCTCCTGTTGGGATGTTGTAGTTGGCAAGTCGGTGTGAGTATCCGTGTCAATGACAACGTGGTACATGGTGCTCTGTGATAGCCATGGTGGCCCAGAGAAGCGGACACAGACTCTTCATACATTTCTTAACGCAGATGTTCTGCGATGAAGGGGGTGCCTCAGTGTCACGCCCCTGAGCAGTGGGGACTCAGAAGCTGCCGTGAGCTCTGGCTCAGGACTCCTTCCATCGTGGTGCTTCCTTGGTCTTCACGTCGTGGTGATGTGTGGACGTGTGGATGGGTGGACGTATGGACGTGTGGACAGTTGGACGTGTGCACGTGTGGACGGGTGGACAGGTGGATGTGTGGACGGGTGGACGTGTGCATGTGTGGCCTCAGCAGCCGGCCAGGGTCTGCTGCCACGTGGGCACTCACTGCCAACAGTGAGCAGTTCCACAAATATTTTGAATTCATGAATCACCTTGTTCCACCCGAGGGACTAGAAGATACAGATTTCTAGACGGCGTTTTTCACTCCCTGGGGTTGAACCTGAACAAGGCAATTCTCTTACATGAGAGAACGGATTTGAAAACCGGTCAAGTGGCTTCTTTCCATTCTCCGAAGAGTGCCCAGAACAACCAGCACGAGTTGCCCCGATTCTGGCCTGTGCGGGGCAGGGCACCCAGGCTGAGATGGGGCTGTCCATGTCATTTGCCGAACGACCCCTAGGTGACTTAGTTTCCCCACTGAGACCATAGCCAAAGCGGGATATGGGCCCACGTCTCGTATCCCGCAGCAGAGTGTGCACGTCGAAGGTCATCAGTAGAGATTCTCTGAATGCACGAAGGCGATGCTTTGAGAGCTGAGAAAAGAAAACCGGTCTGTGAACAGATGACGAGTCGGCCCCGCTCCAGGAGGGGCCAGGCACGTGCAGGGAAAGGCGTGGCCTCCTCCCCTCACTCCCCACGTCCCAGTGGCCGTCCCTTAGCGGGCTCCCAGCGCTGAGGCCCAACCCGTAGCGAACGTCCCCAATGGCCGCTGCCTGTCCCCGCCAGGTCACTAAACGTGTTAAATATGACTCTTCCTGGATGGTGATTGGCTCGACGGGATTTTCAGCCTTCCTCGGGAGAAGGTCTTGTGTCCCGAGACTCCTTATCCTCAGGGACGAAGGTCGAGAATAACTGCTCCAGGCCACCTTCCGAGTCTCACGATTAAAGGAGCAGTGAAGGGGCTTTGGTGACATCTCACCATGCAGAGACAAACTTCTCATAGAACAGGCTAATGTCATTCCATCCCTTCACTCCTAACAAGGACTGTTATCAGTAAGCCTGACGCTATTGCCGATTAAAAAGACTTTCTTATTTGCTAGTTGTTTTAATTATTCATGTTATAATTCAGGTTATAAATGTTTGTTGAAAAAAATTAGAGAATAGAGATAAACAGAAAGAAGAAAGGGGAAAAAACAAACAAACAAACAAACAAAAAACCAAATCCTATAATCTCCCGTAACCAAGAATACCCATTGCTAATATTCTCCCCTTCCAGACTTTTCCTTATTGTGCTGACATTTTTACTGATGGAGATTTAAAAAATAGTTTTTCTCAAGAGCTGAAGAAGCAAATAAAGTGAGAGGGAAGAGAAAAAGGGAAAAGGCAAGGGAGAAAAAGAAAAGCTTGAGAAGTCATGAGGCCTCGAGTCCCGGGCCGGCTAGGAAACATTTCAGGCTTTGCAGGGCATGTGGTCTCCATTGCAACTAACTGCACGACCACGCTGCTGCAGCCTGGAAGCTTTCTTGTCTGCAAGGCTGCTTTCACACCTGTGACTAGAGCTATCATGCTTGATTCTAGACCTCATTGTATAATTTAGGTCATCTCTTTGCACATTAAAAAAAATACAGGAATATAATGAATGAATTGAATTATTTAGCCTGTATCTTTTATAGTGTGTTCTCTCTCATGCAAGTCATTTGTTCCCCTATTGTGATAAGAGAAACTAACATCACGCTGCTAATGGAGGAGAAGGACAGAGAGGCGGTGGACACGGTCTGTGCTTGGGCAGACCCGGGTATGCCACCACCACCTGCACGTGGTTCTAACCCACTTCTCTGGTCCGTGGCTCTGCTCTCTCTGCTGTCTTTCTGGTTGAACTTCAGTTTTGCCTCCTAGGCTTGAACTATGATACAATTTTCCTTAGTTCTGCTTCTTGGCCTTATTAGGATTGTGCTACAACAAACTGACAAAGAAAACCATCAGATTCAATTGGAAAGTCAGAAAAAATAATTAGGACTGAGGTATACTAATAATCCCAAGTCTGGAAAGCTGGTGTATGCTAATGCATTAATGATATTAACAGCAAAAGACACGAACAACCATAAAACATTAAAAACTAGCAGCATTCGTTAAGAGATAATCAGCCACCATGTATTATGTGAAGTTCTCTATGTGCATTATCTCATAGCTGCCTTACCAGGTAACTACAGCATCCCTAATGGACAGAGGAGGGTCACTCACAGTTGCTACATGGAGAAATTTGAATTCACACAGTCTGAATCCAGACTCAGTGCTGGTAACCACCCTGGGCACCAGCACTGTGGAGTCTGTCCTGCAGCCACCACAAACACTCCTGACCCAGGCTAGGAGGGCACAGGGAAGCACAGGTGACAGCGAGGAGGTGGCACAAGGGAGTCACCCCGTCACAGCGGGGGCCTGGGGTTTAGCTGAGAAGACTGTCTCAATACCAGAGAGTATGAAGTTGTCTTAACTAATAAAATTGAAGGTACTTAACATGCGTGTTTAGATTTGTAGTTTCCTGAGTCCAGATGATTAATGAAGAAAAACATCTGTCATCTATGACAGTTCCCTTTGTTTTCAAAATTCAAAATTCTACACAAAACTAGTATCATTCTCATAGGCACTTTTAAAATTCTTTCCTTTATTATTTTTCTATTAAGTCTTAGATACATCATAATTTGTCCCAGAAGTCAAGAAATCTTGACTTGTCACAGTTAATATGTTAGGAAATGTTGTTCTAAAACAGTTGTAATCCAAAAAAGTAAGTAAAGGAAGTGTAATTAAACTTTGTCATTGTATTCATCTATTTATTTATTTTTTTGTACAGGGATCTGAACCCTTGACACTGGCCAGACCAACTTTGTCATTTTAGAAGTATGGATTACTGTTCCTATCCATAATGTAGGCTTTTTCTTTTTCTTTTTTTTCTTTTTAGCTTTTAAGTGTCTTTCTTGATTTTTAAAAAATTATTTTTAATTGACACATAATAACTGTATACACTTATAGAGTACAGTGTGACATTTAGATACATGTATATAACGCATAATGGTCAAATCAGGGTAATTGGCATACTCATCACCTAAAACACGTATCATTTCTTTGTGCTGGGAACATTCAACATGTTCTCTTCTGGCTATTTGAAAATATACAATAAATTGTTGTTGATTGTAGTCACCCTGTAGTGCTGTAGAACACTAGAACGTATTCTGCCCATCTAGCTGTAATACTGTCCATTAACCCACCTCTTCCTACCCTTCACCCAACCCCAAATTTTCCCAGCCTCCAGTAATCACTGTTCTACTTTCTGCTTCTATGAGACCAACTTGCTAAACTGTCCTGCAGCTCATCCACGCTGACTTCTTCTAGCCAGAGTTTTTGGACTTATATTGGATTTATTTTCTGGAAGGAATATTATTAAAAGAATTTCCCAGTGGTTGGTCACCACACTTAATACCAATAAAATGAAAGTGCTAGGTAATGTTTGATCCAAGGTCAGAGATCCCTCAAGTTTGGTAAAGTTTCTCATTTTGGAAATATAAATTATTTTAAATTAAAAAAAAGTAAAATGTGATTTTGATTCAACTATGTATGTAATCATAGAAAATGGAGATATCCCTTGAAATATGACTGATTTGTGAAAGTCCACCTCGTTAGAATATACAGAGTAGAGAGCAAATGTAAGTATTTTTATTTAGAAATTCACTTTTATACTGCATCTAGAATATATGTTAACATAGCATGAATAGGGTTTCTCTAGCAGGTCAGCAGCACAACAGTGCCCATATCAGTCCTGGTGCCAATCTCTGACCAACAGCCAACTGTCCTGGCTAAAAACGGAGACGCAAAATACACAGAGGTCACTGACACTCTAATGCTAAGATTTACTTCTTGTTGAAAAAAGAAAAAAAAGACAAAATTGAAATTTAAAAAGGCTTCTAAGGCCAGTCTTGCATGTAGTTCTACAATACCAGAAAATGTAAATGGATTTTACCCACATGGGTGTTTAGGGCCCTATATGGTGGGCCTGGTGGCTGGCTGTGGTTTGGCTGTGCCTGGACAGCCGCTCAGCCACGCCGCCCACTGTCACCACTGCCTTCAGGACAGTGCTGCTTCCCTGGCTCACAGTGTCACCCAGTCAGTGAACAGAAAACAGTTAAAACCCTTAAAATCACTGCCCCCAAACACAATTCTTCTGCTTGGGCAGTGGCGAGTTTCATGTGAACCTCAACTTTTACATGTTCAGTGGAGCTGCTTTGTCCCCAGCTTTCAGCTGTCAATGAAATGAGTTTTTGAAAAGAGGGTTAGAAAAAGACCTTAGAAGTACCTGGTCTGGAAACTATTATTTTCTACACAAAGTGACAGGGAGGGAACCTGTTGAAAGCATCAATGACTCACTCTTTGACAACTGGGGAACTGTGCCTCTAAGTCACATCCTTTGGAGGTACAGTTAGGGCTCATCAACCCCTGGGCCCCACTGAGTCCTAAGTTAAAACCCTTAGCATCTGCCTCTGCTCCCAACACACACACACAGACCAAAATCAAAACCAAAAGACCCTATTCTGAGTATGCAAAAACTTTGGGAAAAAATAGGAAAACACAGAAATCCCATAATGCCACCGGCATAAAGTGCCATAATTAATATTTGCCTGTGCATAGACATTTACCTAATTGGATTCATAATGTATATATTGTTTAACAATATCGTTGTAGTTGATATATTTCATATCATTAAATAGTATCCACAAGAAGGCTTTTAGCAGCTCAGAGTATTTCTCATAATAGTGTATCATAATTTACTTAGCCTGATACCTGTTGCTGAGTGCTGAGTTGTACCCACTTTCTCACAACTATAAACAGTGCTCTAGAGAATAACAGTGAACATAATTCTGGCTGCATATCTGGTAATTTTCTTAGGATAAATTCTTAACAATCTATTTGCTGGTCCAAATATATGAACATTTTAAAGGTTTTGATTTATCGGCAAATTTCTCCTTTAGAAAGTTGATACAACGTATACTCCTATCAGTGTTGTTTGTAATTCCATGAATCCTTGAAAAAATGGAACACTGCATGCATTTAAAAAAATATTTTGTAATTGGATAAAATGATTATTTTTAAATTTGGCATTAAGTTGTCTACACTTCCCATTTAAGGAATTGTTTGGTCATGCATTTTTCCAATATCTCTACTTAAAAAATCCTCTATTTGGGTTATTCTCTTTGGGATCACTGGGTTTTCTCTCTTGACTTTGGGAAATCTCCCTCTGCTTTTAGCTCCCTCAGACCTTTATTAAGTTCTACTTTTCTCCTAAAAGCAATCTTCATTTACAAGTTTACAAATGTATGTCCACATGATTAAAGTGACACACAACTGGCCACTTTCAATTACAAATCTTCCTTCACCATGTTTTTAAAACGTATGGTGATACATGTACATGTTTTTTAACGTATGGTGATACATTTACATAATGTTTTTTAAATATATGGTGATGCATTTACATGTCAGCCTGGAAGTCCCTGTTCCTCTCCTGTTCCCACTGCCACTTAGAGCAAGGATTGCAGTGGCAGAAGGCTCCATACAGGCCCCCAGCTGAATTATCCATCCAGAATTAGAAATCGTCTAAGGGTTCAGCAGCTATTTACTGAAGACCCACTATGTACCAGACATGCTGCCGAGCCACAGGGAGACAGTGGCAACCAAAACACACACACACACACACACAGACACACATGCACACACACAGAGTCACAGACACATGCACACACACCCTGACACAAGCACATATGCACAAACACACACTCACACACCCAGACACACACAAGGACACACGCATAGACACACACACAGAGGCCCAGAGTGCTGTGAGCACCATTCTGCAGTTGGTGCTGTCTAGGCTGGCCTGGAACCCCCTCAGTCCAGCGGCTCAGCATTTCTATAACAGTTTATTTTATCTTCTATTTTCTAATGCCTTACAGCTCAGTTAGAAAACCTTCCAGACAATGGTAGACAACTATGTTGCTTGTCACTTTTATCTTGTACTCTTTGTTCCCTGCCCCGAGACCATATGGAATAATTTTACACTCTCATCAAGGGCTTTCTTTGTATTTAAATTATTTTTTAACACAAATGTATTACCCACGTAAAGAGATAAAACCTTATGGTTTATATTTAAAGCCCCCTTTGATATCACCCCAGTGTCCTTTTCCTCTGGGTCCCCTGAGCCAGCAGAGACTCTGTGGCCACTGATATCAATTCAGTGTGATCCTTCTGGTCGGTTTTCCAGGCACTGAGGAAGCCGAGCACTTGCTTCTGTGTGTTGCTGCTTCGCATAGGGTGACACCATGCCACCTGCACTGTTCCTGATTTTTTTTACACACAGTAAGTCGTAGAGATTCATAGAGGCCAGTCCATATGTCTCTTTTTCCTTTTAACTGCAGCCTGGTGACTCACAGCACGCACACACCACGGCTGCCGCCTTTACTGTCCTTTTGCTGGCTCTTCAGGTGTTCCCAGTTTTTCACAATTACCAGAAGTATGGCAATGAACCTCCTTCTACACGAAAATGTTTGTTTTTCTCAGTTAAATAGTAAAAAGTGAAATTGCTGGATTTTAGGGTAATTACATAATATTTAATAGATACTGTCAAATTGTCTTTCAAAGGAGGTGTATTAATTTATATTGCAGCCAGTGGTATATAAGGGTACCTGATTCCCATCACCCTGGCAAACATTTGATTTTTTAACTTAAAAAAATTTTTTTAATAATCTGGTGGACAAAAAAAGTCTCTTATTTCAATTTATAATTTCCCTGATTACTAGTGTGGTTTAGCAGCTTTACATGGGTTTATGGGCCATAAGTTATTTTGTTCTTGTTTTTGTTTTCCTGTAAATTGCTTCTCCATGGCCCATGCCCTTCCATGAGGTGTTGTAGGGCACAGGGGCATGGAGCACCTGTGTTCTAATCCTACCTCCTGAGGAAGAGCTTCTGTATCTACTTTCTAGGCTGCAGTTTCTCTGTAGTTATGGATCTACTCGGTCACTTCCTGTGCCTTTTTATTATCACATCTATCTGCAGACTTGGTGTGCGAGGGGAAAGCTAAAGTTTACGCTGGGTTTGCCGTCTTGAATATATTGGCTCTCTAGCTGCTGTTGTGGTTGGGGTCGAGGAGAATTGGCATTTGGTCTATGGGCATCCGCAGATGCTGAAGTTCAGACTCAGGGATGAAAAGAAAGATTGGAAGACAGACACTTTCTCTCGTGAATGCAGACACAATAAATGGCATGCATGAAACCGAGTCGATCCCTTTACGCCAGGGCCTTTGGTCACCTTGGAAATTGACTCACCCTTCTCCAAAAATACAAAGCGTAGCTTCAGATATGTGCACAATCGTTCCTTGCTCTAAAAGCCCATGCAGCTGCTTTCCCTGGGTCTCTTCTTCCTCCTCTCCCCGGTGTTCCCTGAGGATGCCTCCCATCACACTAGCTCAGTGGAAGGCCTGTCCTTCCCTCACTGGACACAAATGGAAGATGGAAAGTAAGCAATGGGGCTCAGCCTTAAACATGCCCAGCTCCCAGTCTGCTTCACCTTCAGCTCCTTAGATCGTGCTTGCACGTTTCAGAAAATGTAGGAAAGTTTACAGCAACATCTCTCTGTTCAGTGATGCTGGGGGAAGCAGACCTTTCCTGCTGAGCCAGTGATGTCTAGCTTTAAGGGTACCCACCTACTGCCCCTAAAAGAATGGGGCACAGGGGATAGAATCCCTGTTGGCCAAGTCTTAATAATGCTACCGCAGAGGGGAACAGCTGCAGAATAAATATCTCTCTTTCATGTAAAATGATGAAAAGTGATGTTGAATATCATATTTTGATCCAAGCACATAGCAACTCTTTAAATTTGAAAACATACCCATGTACAAGTGCAGAAAGACTTGTGTACGCCCATACAGCAAGAAACGGACATGTTTCTGCATTTGTTTAAAGATTCCTACTTGAACATTTTTATCAGCATTCACACCTTCAGAAATTACCTGTGTCCCAGGGATGGTGATTCTGATGATAGTATGAGTTGGAAGCCTGAAAAATTACACTGTGAGTGTGGTTGGTTACATTTCCAATTTCTATTCAAATGTTTACTTGCCCAAAGCCTGAAATTTTTTTTCTAGTCATCAAATATCATTTGGTTTGTGGATGTTAGGCCTGTAATAATTTTCGTAGTACCTGAACTAAACGCTAGATTTTGTTTTTCTTTGAAAGTCATCTTGCAGGCTGCAGAAATATGAGTACTCCTTTAGAAATCTGGGCATAATTGTGTAGGTGATGGTCTGGTGGCTACTATAACTCACCACTTATTATCTGAATAATAATATTAATAACTGAAGATTAATTATGAATAAATGTTTAGAGGATTAAGAAGTTTGCTTAATCTAAACATTTCAATAATTCAACACTCCAAGTCTCTGAATGTTGGAGACAATGGGTAGGCTAACCTCAGACTGGTTCACCAGGTCCTGGATTGATTGGAAGAAGCAAACTCAGGACAAATAAAAGAACTACATTACTTGGTGCCTGATAAAATGAGAAATCAATTATTTTCAAAGATAATATCAGCTAAATATTTCATTAGATTCCAGAGGGTTCACGGCTGACAGATGCAAAATTGGTTTGCTGAAGGGACAGGCAGGGCAGAGCCGTGATCTTTCAAGGTACAGAGTACAAAGACAACACCGGCGTTCATTACCATGGGGCTCACGGGCCTGCTTCCACAGGTGGTCACTGTGCTGACAGGGAAAAGTGCCCCCTGGGCTTTGGAGGTCCCTGGAGATCTTCTCAGCCCCAAAGTCTTAGGAAGATCAATTACTCTTAATTCTTAGTTTCCTCACCCCTAAAGTAAAGCCAGTTCTTCATTTGCAGGGTTTAAGTGAGCATTAAATGGATAATTCCAGCCAAGATTCCAGTCCCGCGCCTGGCACACACTGATCCACAGCCACTAGTCCCTATGCTCTGATCCCGGCAATTGCGCTTGAGTTTTTGATCTACCATGTACTGCCAGAGCAGAAGGTTATCTACAACAGCTCTGGGCTTTCTCCCTTCAAATGAAATACGTTCCACATTTATTTCAGCATATTCAATGACCACTATACTAGGGGATGAAGGCAGTGAGGAAATCAGGGCACTGACTTCACTTCACAAATGAGAGGGTGTAAAGTCAGTCCGAGGCCCCCGTCAATGTGCACCTTGTCAATCTGGGTCTCTGCTAGGAGACACTCATTCCTGCAGAGAGGGATTGAAATTAAATTTAGTTCATTTCACATAATAGAAATGACATTTATTCCACGTAAAAATAGCACCCTGGGGATTCAAAGATGTGTCATATCGTTCAATGTGTTTCTGGAAACTCTGTTTACTGTTAAGAATTCTGAGGAAGAAAGGCAGGCATGGATAAATAAATGAGTAAATGTGTACAGTAAAAAAGATTATTCGGTTGCTGCACATGAAAAAACAAATCTGCCAGAGTGAAACAAATCACCTGGCACACAGCAAGTGCTTTATCAGTGTGACTTTCCATTTTGCTCCTTTTCCTTACTAAGGACTGATCCATGTGGTCATCTTGACCTTGAATCCAAGAATGTCCCTCTGAGAGCATCACTTTAATACAGTTTGCAAGAAAAATAATAAATTCACCACTTATGAATAATTAATTAAGCTAAATAACTCTCCACTTAGTTGATTCACATTGCCTGCACCATATTGTACCAGAACTGAAAAATAATGGCATAGACATCTGGTAAAACAAAAATGACAAAAAAGAAACACAGAAGAAAAGAGATAAATAGATGCTCTGTATTTCAGATAACTCAATCAGAAATCACAACTCAAAACAAAGTCCAGGTTTAAGTTGTTTTCATGTAAAAGAAGTGCTTACAGTTCTAGATCTTTGTCTGGTTCTTCCAAAAGAGCGACATCAGTAAACCATGTCTGAAAGGTGGGCTTCTTTTGTCCTGATATCGTCACTGAGTCAGAAACAGAGGGAATGACCCTGCCTTCTGGACTCCTTTCTCCACCTGTCACTACCTCCACTGGCCAGATCTTTAATGACATACAATGATCTCTTCATGGATCCAAAGAGAGAGAGAGTTGCACAAAACAGGAGCCCGCAGGAGGCCAGAAGCTGCATAAAGCCTACAGCTGCCAGCAGTAATTTCCCCACAATGGGAGCCCTATTTTCTTGTCCTGGACGAAGGCAGGGGGAAGGGACAATCTCACATCTCGGTTGTCCAACCCCTGCTGTGCGAATGCATTAGTTTCCCTCCCACGGTTATCCTGAAGACTGCATTCTCCACAGAAGGACAGAAGAGGGAGTGCTCAGTATACACAGCGAGCCGAGTCCCCAGACCTTTATCCCCTCGTGCAATCCACAGCCGACTCCCTGACTGATCCTTGCTATAAATAACAGGGCCTAATGTGCTCATGGGAGAGGGGGCTGCTTTTAGATGAAAAGGAAGCACTGGAAGCAGCCCCAAATGAAGAACCATGTAAGTATTTAATTGTTGATTAATAACAGATAATCCAACTGATTTCAGAAAAAATCTTCAGTATTGCTTACTTGATTTTCTCAATTGGTCTTTTAAAAATGCTCTCTGTGATCGTCCTGTGTTGACGGATCTACTTCAAAGGGAGGGAGAGATCTAAGTCCCTCTGTGACTTTCTGTGTTCGTCTTTAGCAGTCCTGCACACAGGCATCAGAACATGGGTTGCTGCACTGGCTTTCATTCCTAACAGACTTTGTGACGTTGATAAAGGAAGCCAGTAATTTTTCATGAGATTGGCTGATGCCTTGCAACTTACAAAGATGGATGCTTTTCTTTGCTTTGGTAAGATTTGGTTTATTTATTGCTATGTATCACTACTTATTTCTCTCTGAATAGCAAGTTTTTTTTTCTTTTTAATAAGGAAAAAACCACAAACTTCTGCACCTCAGAAATTTATCCTTAACATGTCATCTATTAAGAAAAGATAAACTGAGACTCCGGGATATTCTGGAGGAAGATTTTCCATTATCAGCTACACTGATAAGAATTTCCAAGGGTGAAAGGCTTTGTCTCATCATTACAGGATGAGGACTAGTGTTTTGACAATACTTTCCTTGTGCTAAAAGATGCTGGAAAAGTTTTTTGCAATTTGCAAAATGTGTATCTGTTTAAACTTCCCTCGGGTCTCAGCAGGTGGAGCTAAGACAATGATTTTTTTTTTTCCCTATCAAAATTCAAGAAAAACATTATTCCATAGATACGGTAATTAATCACAGAAAATAAATGATTCCCACTATGGGCTCTTTCTCTAGCTAGCTAATCTTGTGTCACGTCTCCATCTAGTTTGCTTCAAGATCTACCGCATTGGCCTATACCGCCTCTTAAACCCCGTCTTAGGAATTCCTCCAGACCAGTGCTGCACCTGCCAAGGTTGAGAGGAAGAGGGACCTTGTCACCTCCCCTCACAGACTGAAGAGCAGAACATTTGTCGGGAGAACCAGATTGCATATTTGCTGCACAAATTTCTGGGAAAATATTGTGAATATAGTTTTAAACAATAATAAAAGTTAATGGATGCTCATGGTTAAAAACGAACAAACAAAAAAGAGACCTTCAGGTGTGTCCATCTTCTGGTAGAATATTCTTTTGAGGCTGTGAACCCAGCAACACCCTTGTGGGTGAGGGGCGAGGGGCGATTTTGCCCCCTTTCATGAGGATACACGGGCCCCTGGGGCTACGTGAAGCAGTCCTATGAGTTCCCAGCTATGCTAATCTCCACAAAATAAACAGGCCAAGTTGGGGAGAAGCCTAATAACAGGAAAATATTTTGAATAATATAAATGTTCAGTGGCATATACTTAACAAGCCTCCTTACTCATTTTCCCCTTTTCTGCCCCCCCAAATCCATGGCATTCTAGAGTCTGTAGGCATTAAACCTACAGTTTAAAACCAAACTCACACATACAGTTGCTTGCCTAGATGTACATCTCAAGCCTCAGAAATAATTCTAACACTCAAAAAAGATGAACGAGATAAACAGAAGGAGTTAATATGGGACAATCATTCTTCCTTTGTCATACTTTTCTCATGAAATATAACTTACTTTGCTATTGTGATTCTCACATTCAGCTTAAGCATCTGAGAATTTGTACCACGGCTCTTTAGTTAAGAAGGTTTAATAATTATTCACGATAACTTTTGTACCTTTTCATATGTTTAGACACTTCAACTCTGATAACCCCACAAGGTAACACCAAAGGAAAAACAAATTTTACATAAAACCTAAGGTCAAAAATAATTAAAGAAAAAAAAATCTACTTTTTAAGAAATTGTTTGGATAGAATTCTTTTTTTCTTATTTTAAAAGAAATATATTCATTTCGAGTATGTATTTTCTTGCATTGTGTACACTGTAAGTGCATTCTGAATGTTTGCTTATCGAATAAAAGATTTAAAGGTTTTAGGAAATAGAAAAGTGGATGACGTACGTGAAGAACTCTGAACTGAAGAAATGCAAATGACAAATTTCGGGAGGAGTGAGATGGACCACAAATAAGAAATTAAACTCACAAGGGTAGCAGAGATTGCTGGAGACAGAGAAATGCAACCGGAAATGAAGATCAATTACACAAAAGTATTGAATATGAACAAAGAACAGCAGGTTAAAATTAACCTGGGAGACAAAGTGCAGGCTCAAGTGCATTGTGAATATACACACATCAAATATACGTACAAATATTAATAACAGGGAAGACTTGGTAGAAGGGCATGTATTTCATTAGGTACAGCCTAAACTCTTGAAGACTTAAGAGTTTTATAGGGCTATTTAAGCATCAAGAGTCCAGGACTATTGAGACCACCACCTGGTCTTCTCGTGCAGACAATATCTGGCCACACATCACTTGTTGGCAGTAAGTTTCGTTGGCCTCAGGGGAGTTTTCTAGAGGACAAACAGGGATCTCTGATGTTACCCTCACATCCCCCCTTTGGAGCAAGAGCACAATAACAAGGCCATAGCAACTTCTCAGCAAGTGCCACCCTTTACTTCAGAATGTGTTGCTAATAGATTTTTTTTTAAATTGATTTTATCAAATTGGTAATGAAACACTTATTCAGTATTATTCACTGAATATATGGGCTGTTATTATCAGAAAGATATCAAACAGTTAAACTTCACCTCTACTAGCTATAGAGGAAGAATATGTCCAAATTTAATCTAGTTTAGGACAATATGAATTTTTGTTTTAAAACTAATAGGAAAGTCTATGGAATCTCCTTAAATGGAGAAATACAAAACTAAGCCAGAAGTAAAAGAACTGAGTACGTGATCTCATAAAACCCTTTGGAAGCTTATAATTTTATTTTTATTGTTAAAATGGCTGTGGTTTATGAGTCCTGACTTGTAGTCCTGCTTGCCAGACTTGTACAAACTGGGACACCCAAGCATCCTCATCTGCAGATATGAAAGGCAACTGCATAAGCCTTTCTTGGGATAATAAGCCAGAATGTCAAAGGTATCAAACTTTGGGAGTGATCACTAGACTACCCAGAAGATAAAACTTCCTCAGCATCCAACTATTCACATGACGTGATACGACTTAATTGCCCAGAATGTAATAGTAAAGGTAATTCAGTTTGCTTAATTGAAACAAAGCTTGATCCCAAAGAGAGAGAATTTTTAGTTCTTAGTAAATCTGTTAAACATTTCTTTCCAAAGTTAGTGACTTGGAGTCAGTAGATCATTTAACATCCCTGCTTAGTATGGTTGAAATTTGCCAGGGGAAATATATACACGTGCATCCCAAAGTAAATGACGCAAAATGAGTGAAAACTCATGCCTTTAAACTATAAGTTTGCCTCTGAAGAAGAAAGTTCTTTTCTTTTTTAGTAAATATAAAAATTACCTTTTTAAATTAAAGTTTTAAATAAGTTTTATTTATTTCCGGTTGCATCTCTTTGTCTTCAGCAATCTCTGTTTATTATTGTGAGTTTCATTTATTTGTGGTCCATCTCACTCCTCCTGTAATTTGTTATTTGCATTTTCTTTTTATTTGTTTATACACACAAACACATACACACAAAAAACAAACACACCGTGAGGAAAGTTTATCCAGAGTTCATCTGGATAGGCTTCTCAGTCATCCTTCTAGTCAATGAACACACAGACATCCAGACATGCAAACCATGCTTGTCCATTTGTGAAGTACTGTACTTCAGTTTTTCTGCAAATTTTAAAACAACTGAAAATGAACTGAAGCATATATTATTACCATTTTTTTCTACTCAATATAAGGTCCATAAGAAAACAGAAAATCAGGTTTAGTGTTAAATTCTCAGTATAACCTATTTAGATAGTTTCAATAGGGAAAGTGCTCTTTATATTTGTTGAATTTCAGGAAAAATATCCACTTACTCCTGTATATTTGCTTAGTATAATATTGCATTATTCCCCTGGTGTTTCTTTTATACAAGGTTTATACAGTGGAAATATTTCTCTTAGTATTTGAAATTCACTGAAAATGTGCAATGACAGAAAATCAGTGACAAACACCCACATGAAACAATGAACACTACGTTACAAAGTGGGAAGAGGCAGCACCAGGCCCTCAGTGTTATGTGGTGCCAATTCAAACAAAATCTTATCACCAAGCAAACCTTCACGGAGCTGTGTGGCCCCTTGAAAGGCCCTGGTAGAGGAAGCCCTCAAGTCTAGGTTACAATTATAGTTCCATCACTTTCTTACCTTGTTAACTGAGCAAGTTATTTAACCTCTGTGTGTTTTGATCCTGGATCCATAAAACAGGGCCATCACCACCTACATCAAGAGTCAACTGATAGGCATGAGGTGCTTGGCTCACCAAGACAGATGATGAATGTCAGGTTTTCCCTACTCATCGTTTAGGTCATACAGAATTTGGAACAAGATGAAACAAGTTAAACTTTTCTTTACAAACTCATTGGCAAAAGAATTATTATTGATTTATTTTACCTGTAGAATCCATTACAAGGTTATGGAACATTTCTTTTTTTTTTTGTCTTTTTGTCTTTTTTTCTGTGTCCGGCAACGGATCGCAACCCTCAGTGTTGCCCCCGTACCGGACCAGGGACCGGCAACGGGATTGCAAACCTCGGTGTTGCTCCTGCACCTCGCTCAGCCAGTGAGCGGGAGCCGGTCTGTATGTGGGATCCGAACCCTCGGCGGCAGCGCTGCCGCGCTTCCCAAGCGGCGCACTATCCAGTGCGCCACCGGGCCGGCCCAAGGAACATTTCTAAATTTACTGTACTGTGCAAATACTGTACATGGATATTGAAGAGACTCAATCATTATGCCAAAATAGTAAAAATTAAAAGTGATATTAGAGCAACTGCATCAACAGAGTAGAAGACCTAATTTCAATATAGTTATTTAGCTTGGCAAAGCCTTTTTAATGATCGGGACCATAAGATGAAGATTGGAAATGAGCACCTCTCCTCATGGGCTTTTTCACTCCAGTGACACCCGGGGAAGAATGTAGTGCCAACCCACGTAATTCCATACAATGCATGCTTCCTATTACAGGCCTGTGAACTAAGCTGACATTTTCCCTACTTGTAGTATCTTCATCTCAAAACATGTTCATTTGATATGTTCATTCAAAACTCATAAGAATTGCTATTAACATATTTAGATTTGTATTATGTGAAACCACCTGCATAGGACTGTGAAAGACAGGATTCAAAGTTTTGTGATATGAAAATGGAAACCAAAATCAAGTAGGAATAGCTATTCTTATATCATATAAAATAGACTTTAATCCAAAAACCGTAAGAAGAGACAAAGGTCTTTACAAAACGATGAAGGAATCTATCCAGCAAGAAGACATAACAAGCATAAATATATACACACCCAACATCAGAACAGAGAAACACAGGATTTAATCTACACTTTAGACCAATTGGATTTGACAGACATCTACAGAAAATCATCCAACAACTGCAGAATATACTTTCTTCTCATCAGCACACAGAACATTCTCCAGGATAGACCACATGCTAGGTCACAAATCAAGCTTCTACAAATTTAAAAAAACTGAAATCATCTCAAGTATCTTTTCAGACCACAATGGATTAAAACTAGAAATCAACAACAGGTGAAACTCTGGAAACTATACAAACATGTGAAAATTAAACAACATGTTCCTGAATGACCTATGGGCCCGAGAAGAAATTAGACAGGAAATCAAAAGTGTCTTTAGTGAAAATAAAGACACTTCACACCAAAACCTGTGAGATACTGCAAAAACAGTACTAAGAGGGAAGATTACAGCGATAAATGCTTATATCAAAAGAACAGAAAGATTTCAGATTAACAACCTAATAATCACACCTTGAAGAGCTAGAAGAGCAAGAAGAATCTAATCCCCAAATTACTAGAAGGACAGAAATAGATAAGATCAGAGCAGAACTAAATGAAATAGAGACCCCCCAAAGATCCAGAAGATCAATGAAACAAAAAGTTGGATTTTTGAGAAGATAAACAAAATAGATGAACTACTAAAAAAAAAAAAAAAAGACCCAAATAACAAAAATCAGAAATTAAAAAGGAGACATTAGACTGAACTCCACAGAAATGTGAAAAATCATCAGAGACTACTATGAACAAATATGTGCCAACAAATTTGAAAACCTGGAGGAAATGGATAAATTTCTGGACACACACAAACTAATAAGACTCAGCCAAGAAGAAATAGAAAACCTGAACTGACCAATAATGAGAAAATAGATTGAAACAGTAATCAGCAGTCTTCCAACAAAGAAAGCCCAGGACCAGGTGTCTTCACTGCTGAATTCTACCAAAACTTTAAAGAGTAATTAATACCAATTCTATTCAAACTACTCCAAAAAATTGAAACAGAGGCCATTGTTCCAAACTCATTCTATGAGGCCAGAATCACCCTGATACCAAAACAAGACAAAGATACTATGAAAAAACAAACTACAGGCCAATATCTTTGATGAACATAGACACAAAAATCTTCAACAAAATATTAGCAAACAAAATACCACAGCACATTAAAAACATTATATACATCACGATCAAGTGGGATATATCCTAGGGATGCAAGCATGGTTCAACATATGCAAATCAATAAATGTGATACACCACATCAACAAAACCAAGGATAAAAACCATATGATTATCTCAATGCATGCAGAGAAACCATTTGACAAAATTAAACATCACTTCATGATAAAGGCTCTCAACAAATCAGATATAGAAGGAAAGTATCTCAACACAATAAAAGCCATATATGACAAACCCACTACCAACATCATTCATTTTCATTAAGAACAAGAACAAAACAACGATGCCCACTCTCACCACTCCTACGTAATGCAGAATTGGAAGTACTAGCCAGAGCAACCAGGCAAGAGAAAGAAATAAAGGGCAATCAAATTGGAAAAAATGAAGTTAAATTGTCTCTATTTGCAGATGACATGATCACATATACAGAAAAACCTAAAGACTCTACCAAAAAACTCTTAGAACTGATAAACAAATTCAGTGAAGTTGCAGTATACAAAAATCAGTAACGTTTTTATACTCCAATAACTAGCGGAAAAAGAAATCAAGAAAGCAAGCCCATTTAAAATAACTACCAAAAATAAATAAATACATAAAATAAAATGCCTTGGAATAAATTTAACCAAGGAGGTGAGAGATCTTTAAAATGAGAAGTATAAATCATTGCTGAAAGAAATTAAAGAGGACACAAAAATATGGAAAGACAGTCCATGTCCATGCTCATGGATTGGAAGAACTGACATTGTGAAATTGTCCATACTACTCATACCAATGACAGAGTTCAGTAAAATGTAAAAAACATTGCTAGTGTTCATATGGAACAAAAGAAGACCCCAAATAGCCAAAGCAATCCTGAGCAAAAATAAATAAATAAATAAATAAATAAATAAATAAATAAATAAATAAATAAATAAATAATAATGATACTATAAAGCTGGAGATATTACACTTCCTGACTTCAAATTATACTACAAAGTTATATTAACCAAAACCGTATGGTACTGTCATAAAAACAGACACATGGACCAGTGGAATGAAACAGAGAATCCAGAAATCATTCCATGTACTTACAGCCAACCAATCTTTGACAAAGGCACCAAGAACATTGAAAGGACAGCCTCTTCAATAAATGGTGCTTGGAAAACTGGATATCAATGTGTAGAAGAATGAAACTAGACCCATACCTCTCCACATATACCAAAATTAACTCAAAATGGATTGAAGACTTAAATATAAGACCTGAAAACATAAAACTCCTAGAAGAAAACATACGGGAAAGAATTCAGGATTTAGGACTGGGCAAAGACTTTATGAATAAGACCTCAAAAGCACAATAAACAAAAGAAAAAAATTAAAAAATAGGAAAATATGAAACTAAAAGGCTCCTACACAGCAAAGGAAATAGAGACAGAGCAAAAAGGCAACCTACAAAATAGAAGAAAATATTTGCAAACTATACATCTGACAAAGGATTAATATCCAGAATATACAAGAAACTCAAACAACAGTAAAAAAAACTAAATAACCTAATTAAAAAATGGGTAAAAAAGCTGAATAGACATTTCTCAAAGGAAGATAGATATACAGATGGCCAACAGACACATGAAAAAATACTCACCATCATGAAGCATCTGGAAAATGTGAATCAAAACCACATTAAGATATCATCTTACCCCAGCTAGACTGGCTGTTATCAAAAAGACAGAATATCAAATGCTGGTGAGGATGCAGAGAAAGGGGAACCCTCCTATACTTTTGGTGGGACTATAAACTAGTGCAGCCACTATAGAAAATAGTATGGAGATTTCTCAAACAAATACGAATAGAACTACCATACAATCCAGCAATCCCACTGGTGGGTGTATTCCCAAAGGAATCGAAGTCATCATGTGGGAGAGATACCTGCATTCCCACATTTATCACAGTTCTATTTACAATAACCAAGAGCTGGATCCAACCTAAATGCCCACTGACAGATGACTGGATAAGGAAAATGTGGTATATATACACATTGGAATACTACTCAGCCATAAAAAAGAATGAAATTCTTCCATTCACAGCAACACAGATGAGCTTGGAGAAAGTTATGTAAAGTGAAATAAGCCAGGCATGGAAAGAGAGATACAGCATGTCCTTAATTATAATTGGAAACTAACTAACTAACTAATTAAGAAAGAAAGAAACAAACAACAATAACAATAATACATCAAGCTCTTAAAAGGAGAGAGCAGAACTGTGATTCCTAGAGGTGGGAAAGGGGGAGGGGGAGGGAGAGTTGGAGAGAAAGTGGTTAAGGATCGCAAAGAATGATTACTTTTTTTGTTGTTGTTTGTTTTTGTTTTTGTTTGTTTGTTTGTTTGTTTTGAACCGGTAAGGGGATTGCTCAGCCAGTGAGCGCACTGGCCATCCCTATATAGGATCCGAACCCGTGGCCTTGGCGCTACCAGCGCCGCACTCTCCCGAGTGAGCCATGGGGCTGGCCCATGATTATGTTTTTTAATGATGAATATACTAATTATCCTGATTTGTTCATTACATATTGTACATCGTTATTGATATTCAACTCTGATCCCCACAAATATGTATTATCAATTATGTTACAGTTTAAAAAAAAAATAGTTTTGTGATAGGCGAGACTCTCCCTGAGCAGAGGCTCCAGATAACCCAGGCCTGGTCTTCCGACTCATGAAAACGGTGAGGCAGTACATATGTACTGATCTAAGAGTGTGGCAACTGGTTAAGCTGCAGTGAGAGAAAACAATACAACGACTAACGTTCCTAAAAATTTAGGAAATATTCCTGCAGAGGTCAGTTTTTAATGCTAAAGTCAAAAACAGTTGCTTCTTTCACATGATGTTCCACAGATCGCAGTGAATTGAATACATCTTCCGAGCACATTGACTAGGAGCTGGTAAATAAGGCATTTAAACGAATCTATTGAATTGAATATCTTTCATAGTTTTGCCAAACTTTATGTGTCCCTTTCCCATTTGCCTATATCACAATAATGATGCACCTAATAGAAATAAATATTATGTATATAATAGAAATAAAGCCTGAACATTGATATCACCAGTAATATTTTCTTTTAATTAACTCCAAGCTTGCAAGTGGACTAGTGTTTTCTTTTCACAATCGAGGTAGTTCTGGGAAATACAGATAACCAAAAAGAAGAAAGCACAAATCACCCATACACTCACCATCCAGTGTCAGCCGCTGCTGTCTGCTGTCCCGTTAGTGTGTATTCTTCAGCTGTTTTTCCCCTTATACGGAAGTGTTTTGAAAAGTGAAATCATAAAAATCTATTGTACACCATTTTTAAAAATTCTTCCCTTTACGAAAAAAAAAAGGCTTCATAAATATTTCTTGACCACCTGGTATATAAGATAGCACATCCTCCCCTGGAGTCTTGGGAATAAAACAAATTCCTCTGGTCATTCATTCTTTCCCTCATTCATTCATACATACCTTCATTCGCTCACTATTTACTGAGGCCTAAGCCTGCACAATGTGTAAGGCACTTACAGAATATGACGAAATCCTGCCTATTGAAGAACTCACAGACTAATTCCAAAACTGAGGTTCACATGAATTATTACCAAACAGAAAGAGCTTTTGAGCAACACAGACTTCTGCTGAAATCTTGCCCCTCTTGCTTGTAGCTGTATATAATCTTGGCAAATTATTTAACCTCTCTATATTTATTTACCTGTAAAATGTAGACTCTAATATATACCTTGTTGAGCAGCAGCAAAGGTGAGAAGAGATCATA
Organism: Galeopterus variegatus; assembly: GCF_000696425.1. Taxonomy (NCBI): domain Eukaryota; kingdom Metazoa; phylum Chordata; class Mammalia; order Dermoptera; family Cynocephalidae; genus Galeopterus; species Galeopterus variegatus. The sequence continues at coordinate 195,306 of NW_007728510.1, forward strand.
TACAGGGAGCACATACTCGGGGTTTTAGGTGCTCGGTGGCTGATCAGTTGTAGTACTACATGAACAACACCGTGACTGTGTATGTTTCTGAGAGGACAGAGTTAAAGCAGCCTGCCATTCACTCACTCCCTTTGCCTGGGGTCATCCTTGGGGGAAAGAAAAGGAGTCTGGGACCTGGTATGGTCTCCTTGTCAACCAGAAGTTGTTGGAAGGAAGAAGCCTTATTTTTGAAATGCCCTTTGCAGGATATCCAGGTAAGGATTACCTGTAGTAAACAGAACCCAGGATCCACAAGACGTAGCCTCCTGGAGAATGTCATGTAAGATATACAATGTTCTGGGGGTACAAACTCGAGATGCTTTATATTTCACATGATCCTTGCTGTATGAGAAACTCAGAGACCTCATCTATTCGGGTCAGAGGGGTGGGTCCAGTGTGGGGAGCTGTTGTTGCCCCAGATCTTTCTGTTTAGTCTGAGGCTTTTAATTGCCTGCATCTACAACATTATTTAGCTCAGTACTGAGGAAGATCTCTGGTTCGTGTGAGTCAGAGCTGACAATCTAAGCAGGTGTAGCTCAGCGCACTGCCAGTGCAGCAAGGAGTTCAGTGCATATGGAGAGCATTAACAGGCAGAAGAAGCAGACATGGAGGTAAGAAGGAGCCATGTACTCAGGGCATGGGACTGCCTCAATTTTGGAGAGTATAAAAAAAAATGGGAGTGAAAGGCCAGAAGTTCAAGTGCACAGGAAGGGGAGGGGCCGATTAGGAGTGCCCCATACAACAGGTGAAGAAGTCTGGACTTCACCAGGAAGTCAAGGGGAAGCCATCGAATGTCTTTAATCAAGGATTACTTGGCCAGATCAATGGCCCTTAAAAGGGAACTACATGGAGTGAGCTGGGCAGGGAGGACCCTTGGGAAGGCTGAGATCCAGATGAGGACCAATACATGAATGAACGAATGAAGAAAAGAGGCTGGGATGGAGAGGAGGGAAAAGATTTGAAAGATATATAGGAATATATGACTTTCAAGAAGCTTTAATGAGGGAGATAAAATATGGATAGAAATAAGTACAAAACAAATGATAAGAACATTAGATCACATTTTGGAGCTCTCGCATTATGCCAGTCAATGGTGCACATGCTTGAAATATACTAACTCAATGAACCCTTCTACTTACTTTTTGTGGTAAGATCTATTATTATCCCCATTTTATTTATTTATTATATATATAAACATAAAAAATATATAAAATACATAAATATATTTATATATAAAATACATATATATAGGCTTAAAACAACCCAAATTTATTCTCTTATAGTTCTTGAGGCCAGAAGAAGGAATCAGTTCCACTGGGCTGAAGGTGCTGGCAGGGCTGGTTCTTTCTGGAGTCTCTAGTGGATAGTGGTTTCCATGCATTTTCTACCTTCTGGAGACCGCTTGCTTCTAGCTTGTGACCCCTTTCTAGGATCACTCTAATCTCTTTCTTCCATTGCCACATCTCTTCTCTTGTGTCAAATCTCCCTCTGCTTCCCTCATATAGGGACACATGTATTATCCCCATTTTATAGATGCAGAAAGTGAGGCCCAGCAAGATTATACAGCTACTAAGTGGCAGGGCCTGGGACTGTAAATCAAAACAGCCCAGAGCCCAAACTCTTAACCTTTCTAATATCTGACTATTCCATAAACATGGCAGAAAATCACAGAAGCTGTAAGAACAGTGGTACTAAAAGAGCAATTGCTGTTCGGGGCAGGATGCAATTTCTGGCTAGTTACATGAGGCTAATCTAAAAGAAATGGACTCAAGGTTTGGAACGCTCTGTATTACATATGATATATCACATATTAAACATAGCCCATAGATTTATAATTTGGAAAGACCATATTTTCATTCCTCTAAAAGGATAATGTTTTTGGAAAAAATAACTGTAACAAATCCTTCTATCTGAACCTGGCCTGCCTTGGCTGATAAGACCGCAACATCCAATATAGCAGATGTATTTTGACTATTCTTCAAAAGTGAGTTTAGAAAGCAGATTTTTCTTAAAAATGCAGATGACTCCCTTCTCTACATTTTATTATTTAAAGAATAGAAAAGAAGTCTTTATTTCTCTGAACAGTAACACCAAAGCTTCACCTACAGATATGGAATAACTTATTACCAGGCTGGTGTCTTTCTCAGGAATTTTATCTGGGGGAAAAGCACTTTCACTGCTTTAAGATGTATTCAAGCAAATAGATGATGATAATATTGAATGCCAAGAAGGACCAGGCATGCTTTCACCATCTTTAAAATCTGTTTTTCTGCTCCCCATCCTAATTCACATTTTATATAACTCTTAGTAGTGAGAAGTTTAGCTTTTGTAAACCTGAGAAATCACTGAAACGTACCCAATACTGAAGGAAAGGAAATAACATCATATCGTCTTTAATGTAACATAGCAAAGGATAAAGTGTACCCCTGAGTAATAAAAGCACAGGGACCAGAGGCTTATAGTGCCACCACCTCACACACATAGTTTCTGGAGAAACATGGCTTTGGACCTGGTACCAAGCAGGAGAGATGAGAAATAGTGTGCATGGTGGCCAGATGCAGAGGCTGTTCTAGGCAAACCCGTGGGTGCAGTTTCCGTGGGATTTGCATTTACCATTTATGGAGTTCTACAGCCATCTTAGACTTGTAGATGGGGTGACCCAGCAGGTAGGCTTGGATCAGAAGTAAAATTTGGATGCCTGCCCACATAAATATTTTATTGGCTGTGCATCTGCTTAAGGTTAATCATCCCAGAACCTATATGAGTACTGTATCTAGACTAGAGAATCTCATAAGCTCACTAAGTGTTAGAGAAGTGACAAAAAAATAATGATAATAAGGAAAACTGAAGAAAATAGTCATATAGATTTTGTCAGATATGGAGGTGTGGGTTACAGGTAAAAACACCCACTGGAAATAAGGAGACATTGAGGGGCTGGTGCCCTCTTAGTGATTTAACTTGACCTCACTGGATCTGAATTTCTTCTATTGTAAACAAAGGAGATGAATGATTATTTTAAGTGCCTTTCATTTATAAAATTTTTAAAATTTATTTGAGTCATAAAACTTAAATAGGTGTGTCGGGGTTTGGATGTATTGTCCTCTCAGAACTCATGTGGAAATCTGATCCCCAGTGTGGCAGTGTTGGGAGCTGTTTGTCATGGGGCGGGTTCCTCATGAATGGGTTAATGCTCTCTCTCAGGGGTGGGGGTAGGGAGTGAGTTCTCTATTAGTTCCCGAGAGCTGGTTGTTTAAAAGACCCTGGCACCTCTCTCTCTCTTTGTCTCTGTCTCTCTGTCTCTCTTTCTGTCTGTCTCTGTCTCTCTGTCTCTCTCCCTCCCTCCCTCCCTCCCTCCTTCTCTCTCTCTCTCTCTCTCCCTTCCTCTCGCCATGTGATCTGCTTGTACCCACCGGCTGCCTGCCACTTTCCACCATGAGTTGAAGCAGCCTGAGGCCTGTGCCAGATGCTGCTGTCCCAGAATCGTAAGCCAAATAAATCTCTGTTCTTTATAAATTACCCAGTCTCGGATATTCTGTTATAGCAACACAAAAACAGACTAATACAGGTGTAAAAGCCACTCATGTATATAACTGAATTAACTGGGAAGAGAGTCTACTTGAGTTTTTAAAACCTCTCATTATCAAGACTCCCTTTCATTACTTTTCCAAACTACTGGTTGAAAGGTGTATTTAAGTAATTTTCTATTTTTCTTCCTTTCTACATATCTTCCCTTCTGTATATCTGTCTTTTTTTTTTTTAACTCAAAGACACATGTGACTATTAATGAGGATTTCAGATCAGCCTGAGTTAACTAGTGTTATCAAACTGAGTTGACATAATTTCTGCCCAAAGCAACTTGACATTTCAATTAAATTATGCAGCCTTCTCAAAGGAAAATGCACACTCTCCTAAAATGCTTTTGAAATATTAAAAATAGCACCTGGATGCCTATGATTATATTTCTGGATCATAGACTTGGAGGTATTCAAATGCATCTGTTCCTCTCAATTCAAGGATGCTAGTGTTGATTGTGGCCCTGTTCTTATCAATTACATTTCCTGTTGCCAGAGCCTCATTTACACAGCTCATTACTGCTACATGTCCTACTTCAGTTTCACTGGGACTGCAGGACTCTTTTCCTCGTGGCTTCCCTGCCTTAGTTTACCCTGGGCAGTCTCTGATCACCTCATTCAGACAGACCTGTCTCCAGGCCAGCACTGCTCCCGTGTAGGTGGCCTGCGATAATTCTGAGTGGGCCATTTGCAATATTGATGAATGAACACGTTTAGAAACTGGATGCGGTAGCTGAACCAAGTTCAGTTTTCACAGCTGTAACGAGCAGCTGGCACTTTGGGCAGGCAGTGTTGCTGTAGACGCCGTGAGGAGTAGTCAGTGGGCTACTGAGCTTTACAGCTGACTAAATGCAGAGAATTCACATTAAGATCTCGGACCTGTTGATCATCAAAGAAGAATTTATCATTTCAGTAACTTCCAGTGAAACAGTGAAGAGGAAATTCTGTCAAAAACGGATGGTAGGTTTGTGTGATTGAGAAACAGACAAGATAGATTTCATTTTGATCCAGGGAAAAGGTGGGTTTTCTATATGCACAAAAGTCTCACCAACTCCATTGGATTGCTAGTCCGAAGACTTTAAAATACTCATAAGTCTAGTTTAGGAATAATTGGGTAAATTTACAAATAATGATGACTACCCTCTAAGCCCAGAATTTATAAACAAACATATTAGCTAGTGTATCCATAGCCATGAATTTCCATTCTTAATTTAGCTTATTCTACTGGGCTTATACTGGTTCCAAACTTTTGACATTATCCTTGAGGTCATTCAGGTGACTCTGTCTATCTACTCAAAAAGCTTAAAGGTATTTATCTGTCAACTAATTAGACAATTTCTCCCACAGCTTGTATCCATGTAATGATGACTCGGTGGATTTATTCAGTGGACATGACATTTAATTGCTTCTCTAAGGACCTGATTAAAAGCCCTCAGAAATGAAGTCTGGGAATAGAAACAACCTCTAAAGGTAACAAGACATCGGAAATAGAAAATCTCAGTGATAGGGTAAGAACACTAAAAGGCATTGGCACAGAGACTGAAGTGGCTGTCGTACACTTAACTATGAATTGGAGAATCAACTTATGATGGCAAAATCAGCCTGGAGACAGTGTCTGTGTGCCCGCCAGCATCGCACGAGGTGGGGGCGTCTTTCCAGAGAGGCGATCAGACGCTACTCATCTCCAAGGCAGCGTGGTCCCCACAACCCTGGGGGAGCTGCTTGTTGTAATATCACCACACGGACCCAGCACAAGCAGTGGCCACTCTGCCACGGTTCAGACTGGTCAGGCTGCTCCTATTGTCCCACGTGCAGGTGGATTGGTCTAATCTAACTTCTTTGCCTTGGGAAGGGCATTACCTACACCATCCCTCATTAATAAGAACTATCGTCAAAACAATTCCTATGTTCCATGTTCTCTAGTGCACTGAATAACTTCATGACACTTCTGAAACAATATTTTTGCATTCTCCATGTGTGCTCTTGAACACCTCCAGGGGCTTTGCAAGCTCAACTTGGAAATTGAGAACGGGGTGCCATCCCTGGTGGAGCTCTCATAAGTGCAAGGACATTTCAGGCCCAAAGGGTCCATAGTTACCATCTTGTCCATCAGCTTCACTTTCCTGGGGAGAAAACTGAAACTAAAGAGGTAGAAAAAGCTGAAGTTTGTTGAGCCTCTCAAGTTATGCACTTTGTCAGGCTAATGAATTCCCACAGGCCCCTGGGAGGTGGTACCATCTGGCGCATTTTTCACAGGCATGGAGATAAAGTCTGGACACCACACAGCTAATGAGTGCAGACAGGGGATCTGCCCTCCTCACACGTGATAGCATGGCCTGCTCTTCTTAAGGTGCACAGGTTGTGAGAGAAGAGTCTGGATTTAAAATCAGTCCTGGTTCTGTGGCTTTCCTGCTTTCCATTATAGAACACTTAAAGATTCTCTAAGGTACATCTGGGACATGTAATACTTTAATAAGCACTGGTCCTTCACTGTCTCCATAATAAAATCTGTCTTTAATAAGTTTCAACTTATTGGCTTAAATGGATTTTTTTCCCCCACAGATTAGATTTGGTATGAGTTTTTTAGAGAGTGGAAAATATTCTGCCCACTCCTGGGATCTGGCGCTCCCATTTCTCCTCACCCTGCCTGGTGTTTTCTATCTTATTTCATAAGGATGACCACTCCCTAACCCAACGGGTAATTCACATCACCCCTTTGCCCCCTCCCCCTGCTAGCAGAAGGCCCCCAAAGGCAGAGAGTTTGGGGCACTTGTTCGCAGAGGTGGCCCACCCCTAGAACACTGAGCACACGTATGCTAATGAGTATGACCAACAGTATAATTCAGAACAGACAGTTGTAACAAAATTATTGAGAAGTCTGGTAAATCTTGTAGATTTGTTCTATAGTAAATGAAATAATGCACACATGTATTTTTCATTGCTGTGTCTTTGCTGTAAACAAGCGATTACCAAACTGTGTTCCAGGGAGCACTGGGGTTTTGAATGTGACCTCACAGGCCGGCACCAGACTCAGTCTATTTGGAATATACAGTTTCTGCTTCAGGGTTCATAGAAAAGTATAGTTCATGTTTTTGGGTTTTGTTTTTTCTTTTTTGTATGTATGTTTGCTTGTTTTTTTGAAAACCACTCTAAATATTCAATCTGTAACTGAGCTAATTTTATTTTGTCAATTATTTATTGTTAGGTTTTTTCTTTTTACCAGCTGGGTGTAATACACCTCAAATTGTGACACTCTTACACTGTACTGATGCTCTTCTCTTTGAGAATGATGTGCGGGCAGGCATACTCCATAAAGGTTTACCAAGTGAGTAAATGAAATACGAGCCCAGAAAGTGCCTTCCACCAGAGATCTTAGCTCAGGACTTCACAAAAGCAAGTCAGTGGCACTTGGAGTCACTCATTTAATTACAGTGGTGGATAACAGCAGCAGCTCACATCACTGAGTGCTCACCATGGCCAGACACTGAGCACTTAATTACCTCAATTAGCCCTAAAAGATAGATATTAGTATAATACTCACTTGATGGGTGAGAAAACTAAGGTACAGAAAGGCTAAGGAAGGTGTCTAATTTCACACAACTCTAAGTAGTGGAGCAAAACTTGAATGTGGGCAGTCTGACCCCAGAGCTCAGATTTTTAATGCCAAGCTCTGATTTTAATACATATAGGACCGTGAAAAGATATACATAAAATGGAAGTCATATAAGATCTGCTTCTTCCCTTAAAGGAACTGATGATCTAATCATGGAAACATGCAACAGTGAGATGTTATTGTGCACACGTTGGCGGAGGGGACCCTCAGTCGGGACAGGTGAAGTCAGGGCAGGCTTCAAGGAGGGGTTGGCCTCTAGTCCCCGGCTGGATAAGCAGTTCCGAGCCAGCTGCAAGCATTTCCTAACTGGGGAGCCCAGCGGTAGGGTCAGGGAAAGGAGGTCTACTCAGAGGATGCTGACTGGTCAGGGGACAGGGTGAGGTGCAAGAAAAAAGGCTGGGAACAAACTGTGCAGCTTGACAGCATTGGGCAAGACTGCCATGCTGGTGACTTGGGGCTGCTGGGGACCTGAGAGTGTATGGCTCCATTTGTAGTTGAAACGTGAATGCCTTTGGGTGGTCTGTGCACTCTCCACTGATCCCCAAGAACACCTGAGTTTGCAGACCCACCAGGTAGCACCTGTATGCAAAGCTTTGTTAGGTTAAGTCGGAATAAAGCTTTCTTTCTTTGAGGTATGAAGTAAATGAAAAACAACCATCATCTACCATTTTATGCAGTTTTTCCTAGTTAAACCAGCTAAGAAAACAAACAAATATATGGCTTATATTCTTTTGCAAGGGTCTCTGTTTATTATGGTTTTGAGATACTATTTTTACTTGTTTTTCAATATAAATGCTATAATCCTCATTCTCAAAGTACTTGATGAAATGAAATACATGGAACTTTAAGACTATTTGAAATGCTTAGCTTTTATGGAAAAATAAACAATGACTTTGGCATGAGGAGAACTTTGGTGTCGATACATTAATATTAAAAAAAATGACTTCATGATTTTCTTGATTTTATAATGTTAACAACATCTAACCATACCAATGTTCATTTGGTGCCAGTGTGTTCAGGATAAAGAATGACACACAAAAACTCTCCTTTTGAAGGTCATAAAAGGTGTTCATTCAGAGTTCTATGTTTTGATAAATATATTTTGTCTTCTATATCCTTGGCTTTAAAATAGACTTAATTCTTCAACATAAGAATGAATTTTTCTTTTCTATAAATCATGCCAATAAAATTACAGAAAACAATGTACATTGTTTGTGACCACCCAAACGAAGATCTTATCCATAAATACAATTGTAATTCTAAACCTCTAATTTTATGTTATGCTATCAGCTCATTATCACATTATTGTAGAAACATTTTCAATTGATTTTTAAGCATTCAGCAAACATTGATTGAGGGCTTGCTATATATAAAGCACTGGCAGAACTCAAATGTCTGGTGATTCAATGGGCATTTATTGAGCGTGTACTACGTGCTGGACTCTGAAGATTCCAGGATGAAAAAAAAGCAAGACCCCATGCCTGGTCCTGTAATTGCCTACTGCTTGGAATAGATTTTTTAAAAAATTGTAACAAGAAGAAATGGTCAACAATTTCCCATTCCTCTCTTTTGAGATTTCTATAACAGAGATGATGAAAGGTATAACTGCTTTAAGATGTTTACCTGCTCACCTAAAGAGAAACCACCCTGAGTTCACATAAAGAAAATGGAATGGAAGTGATATGTTTCCTTTTTTCTCATCAGGGTACTGATAACCGAAGAAAAAAATTGCAGAGAGAGAAGCAGAGAGGGAGAGAGGAAAAGACAGAGAGAGAGGGGACAGGATGGATGACAGGAGACAGTGTATTCACTTCAGAGCTGGCTCACGAACTGTCGCCGTATATGAAGCTGCATGAAATTCTGTAGTGCAGCCAAATATTAATTGAAACAATTAAGTGTAGAAAACACGTGGGCACGACAATATTAGCAGTGCATAATCCTTTCTAGTTAAGAGGTCCTTACTGGATTACTGCAGAAAAGCTCTGGAGTTCTAATTACCTGTGGAAGTCCCACAAGGTTACTGCAAAACATGGTAATTAGATGGTTGTAATATAAGGTGTTAGCAGGGGATTGAGGATTTGCTCTAAGTACTATGGTGTTTTCATGGCTATTTGCTGAGCAGAGTACCGGAATTTAATGGAATTTGGTAGGATTCTCCAATGACTACAGTGAGCACGTAGTTGACAAACGTATCTTAATGTGAGTTCCGTGGTTTCCGTGGAAGTGTTGAACACTATGATCCTTAACTAATATAAAGAAAGAATATGACCTGAATGAGGTGGATTATGCGGCTATATCTTTCTGGTGTTTAGGAGGCATTTTATTCAGGTGTATTCCACAGCTTTGAGATCTTGGCTCCGTGAGGTATAAACCCAGCATTAGCGAGGAAACGGCCCAGGGCTTCCTTCCAACTCCAGCTCACAGTGTGTGTGGCAGTCCCCCTTTACAACAGAATCGGGACACCACTGCATATGTTTTTCTAAGCTTTGAAGAAGCTTCTACAACCCATGCATACACCGAGAGAGAATTTTATGCGTTTTAGTGATGGGTGCAATGCAATGTATTTATTCAAAAATGTCGGTAAACATAAAAAATGTATCAGTTGAGTGAAGGAGATATGTATTTTTTTTGTTTTTCTTTTTGCCAATCCTGAATTGCTCTCTTATATTTCTTTGTACACTACAAACGTGTACACAAAAATGAAATACAGAATACAAACTTGCCTATGCTCCCAGAGTACAGAACATAAAAGTAATCTAAAGAAAATATTGGCATAACATTCCCATCTATGCTTCGCTCAGAAAACAGCTCATCCTTTTGGAGGTGCTAATTATATCAGTCTAGGGATGTGGTGGCCCCTGAATGAGGAACGCTGGCCTCCTGCCTCTCAGTCCCAGCCAGGGGAGCTTGTTGGGCCCCTGCGAGTGGTGTTAATGAGGGGCAGTTATCTTCTGCAGGTTCCTTTAATGAGGCAAAAGTGCAGAGAGCTGCTGAGGAGGCTCCGCTCCAAGTGCTGGAGAGCCATCTGCTGCTGCTGCTTTGGGGTTCCTTATCCCTAGAAGAATGCCCCTAATGCTTTAGCTATTGCGAGTTGAAAGTCTCTTTGCACACATTTAGGCAGGGCATGATGGGATAGTCACTCTGCTGAAGTACCTTTTATCACATGCTTAATGTAGGCATTCTCTGTGGCCTCCCCTGCCTGTGCTGTATACCACACACACGAGAAGATGACCAGATGGACGGGAGCAGAGCAAGCTGGCACCATGTGGCTGCCGGGACACTGTCACGGGCTGGGGAGCTGCAGGACCCAGGGGAGGCATTCCTTGCCCTTGTTGGATGGATTATCCTTCATGGGAGGGATTCAGGAGCAGGGAGCTGGTGAGTGGTTAAGCTGAATCCTGTGTGCTGGCCCCGCGTGGGTCTGCCTTGCTCCTGGTGAGTTCTACGTTACCACACCCCACCTCAGGGGCTCCGCTCGTTCCTCTCACAAAACTGTCAAATCAGGGAAGGCAGGAGCCATGCCACAGCTATCTTTGTAAACCACAGAGCAAAGTGCTGAGCATGTGTGCATGCATGTATGTATACACGTGCGTCTATACATATATATATATAGAATCATATACCTTACATATATATAAATATACACCATTTGTAGCTGTTAAGCTATCTCTCATTTTAGTGCTTTTATGGAGGAAGGAAAGTAATTATTTGCAGGATGGATTTCTAAGTAGATGAAGTGGTTCCTAAGTATATTTTAATGCATTAAAATTTCACAGGGTCTTCAACTCCAGCAGTTCAAGTTTTAGCCAGGGGCCTGGGTTGTTTTTTTTTTTTTTTTTTTTTTTTTTTTTTTTTTTTTTTT